>NW_013666099.1:152281-172406 GCF_000517525.1 Limulus polyphemus | reverse complement strand
GATGGTGTTGCAGCGAAGGAAAAAAAT
Source organism: Limulus polyphemus (assembly GCF_000517525.1). NCBI lineage: Eukaryota > Metazoa > Arthropoda > Merostomata > Xiphosura > Limulidae > Limulus > Limulus polyphemus. Next base: position 172,379 of record NW_013666099.1, on the reverse strand, counting down.
GGTAATCTGATGGTGCCATATCTGGAGAATATGGTGGGTAGGGGGGAACTTCCCAACCCAACTCCATAATCTTGTATTGTGTCAAACTTGCCACATGTGGACGTGCATTGTTGAGGAAAAATAGAACACCTTTCTGATTGATGAGTGAAGGGTGTTTCTGATGAAGGGCTTGATTTAAACATTCCAGTTGCTGACTATAGATCTCTGCACTGACAGTTCACAATAGATTGAGGAAATCGAAATGAATTACTCCTTTGATGTTTCACCAAATGCAAAGCATCACTTTCTGCGGATGGAGTCCAGGTTTTGGGGTCGGAAGTGATTTTTGTCTAGGACTGAGCCATTGTTTTTAGCATTTAATATTTGCATAGAGAATCCCTTTTTCATTACCGGTGACAATTCTGGTTTGTTTAACTATTATACATGATGTATGTTTTGGGGGGATGTTAATGAAAGTGTACCAAAGCACAACATTAATTTCTTGACCACCTAATAGGTGGTGCAATACTACTGGTGGAGAGTAGTCACATGATATTTACGTATTCAGAAATGGTACAAAACTAATGGGGTATAAAGATTGATGTGTACTGATTACTAAAAATTCTTTTAGCAATGCTTAGAAGGCAGACAACAATTTAGATAGCTTTTGTGTAAGAGGAGGTAAGTACCGAATGTAAATACATTTTCAGTGTAAGAAAATGTTAACTTTTGAAAAATTTAAATTTTATCAAACCTACAGAGAATACATACTTCTGTATCATTAGTTAACAGGATTGTACTGAAAGAAATTGACCTATAATAAATTATGGGTTAATTTAAACTGACTACCAGGAGCATAGACCAAAAGGCTGACTGTGTACTTTATATACATACTGGGCTATTGCTTTCAAATAGTTTTTATTAGATAATGTATGAAATTGTCATGTTTTAAATAAGTCTTTTTAACCTAGGAATGCTGAAGTAAGTTACAAACTACAAAGGAATATTTTCAACAATATTAATACTTTTTTCTTGTATATGACAGTCAGTCTTTCATTCAATCATCCTAGACCCATTTGGAAAACATTAGATTGCTTGGCCACCAATTCCAGCCATATTACTTAGATATCCATGTTATTAACAGTTTTTCTTTGTAAACTCACCTTACATTGGCACTTGGTTTATTGTTACTAAATTACTTATTTTATAAAATTGTTTACTTCACCTGAGAAACACCTGATATATAAAGGAATTTGTTTTTTTTTCCCAGTCTGCACAAGTTTGTGAGAAGTGTCATTGCATAATGTAGATGTATTACAGCAAGTGTACTTTGTCTATTTTAAGTAAAAGTTAATTAGAATTACACATCCAAGACAGTGAGTGATAATTGTTAAATATTGCATAAAACTTATGTAGTTATTTATTATCCTAATCGAACTTCTTTACCCACCACTAGGTGGCATGTCAGGTCTCCAGAATATGATGAAACAACTTCAGGGTGCTGCCTCTGGTAATCTCAGCCATCTGACAGGTAACAAGTGATTAAAATGGCTGGGCATTGTGTAAAGAAACTTAAACATTCACACCATCTGACTGCTGGTCATCTGTAGTATGAAGTATGTTGAAACAACTTTGTCATTCGTAAAACCTCGATTTTTTTTTTTCTGATAACTTATTAGACAGCTCATTCTATGTAGTTTCTCTTTCTTATTTCAGAACCTTGATGATCACACTTACTCCAAAAATGTGTGATTTGTTTTTTCTTATTCTGAGGAAGACTAGTAGCCTAGGAAGAAAGGTTGCTGTATTTTTTTTCTTTCAATTCCATTTGAAAATTTCAAAGACCCTCATAAATTGACATTTTCTCTGATTTAAGTTTTTAGTTGTTTAGGCATACATTGATCTAAGGATAAATACACTTGTTGTATTTGTAAGACCATTTGTCACATTTGCCACATTAAACTTCACTATTTTTAAGACTTTACCTTGATATATATATATATTTGATATATGTATAATAGTGGTATTTATTTCATACAACATTCAAATTTGATAAATTACATAAAGTAAAAGTAATTGGATGGACTTCTATACTTACAAATAAATGTCTGAAAGATTGACATGTAAGTTTTTCAATAATGTGAATAAGAAACAAAAAATGTTGGTGTTGTAAAATGGTGTAGCAGACTAGACCCTGCTCAAGCATATATTTAAACTAGTATTTTATGTACAGATAAATTTTCTTGGCTCCTTTTTTTTCCCTAGCTTGGCATGAACACTTTATATATCCTTCCCAGCATGACTTTACCATAGCTTGACATCAACACCTATATTCCTCCTAGCAAAACTTTACCCTAGCATGACATCAACACCTTCTATATCCTTCCCAGCTTGACATCAACACCTATATTCTTCCCAGCATAATTTTGGCACATTATATATATCCAAGCATGATCTCAACATCTACATTTCTTCTGTCATCATCATTGCATCTTCTATAAATCCTTCCCAATATGAACTCAGTGCCTTCTGTATCATTTCCAATCTGGTATTAATGTTTTCTTTACCTCTCTTTGCAGGCTATCTAATTGATTTAAAATAAATTTGTTTTTTAAAGTAGAGTTACTTATAATATTTGAAAGTTTTTTTTTCAAATGAAAGACATTAAAAATACATGTACAATATATGTATAATCTAAATGTCAGTTCTGTAGAAATAACATTTTTTACATTCTAGTGTAGTCAGTAGAAGCTGAATCTTTTGTAATGTTCTCATGTTCTGTAGTAGTAACTGCACAGATCATTTGAAATAAGTCTACAGGTCAGACTTTGATGGGTTTACTTTTACTGTACAATGTTCCAGGATCACAGACTTTTTTCGTTTGAATGAGGGTGCCTTCTCTCTCTTTGGTTACAAGTTTTTGAGATAAGTACTTAATTAATAAAAAGAAGGTTCTGTGTTGTTCTTTAATGAATTGTACCTAAAATATTTAAGTTTAAAAACATCCTATTGGCTTGTATAGTTTTTCTTTCATATTGAAGTTAGTATGAAACAGGAAAAATAGCTTGACATTTGTACAAAGAAGTGAATACAAGATGAATCAATATGGAAGTTTTTATATCAAATTTTATTTTATCAAACATTGTGTACATTTTGGAAAAATAAAGAATCTAAAGAACATATACTTTTTTCATTTTCTAAAAAAAAAAGGTTTTCATAAATATAACATTACATTTCATAGAGGAATAGGCATGAAAGAGTGTGTATATATATATATCTTTACCACTTTCATAACTTACAACAGTCTTCCATAAGAAGACTTGTTAATTGATTTGGTTAAGAACCTGTTCAGAGATTAATAACTTTACATTGTATTTGTTCGTGAAAACAAAGTATAGACTTCTTCTCCAAACTGTAGCATTTTAACAGAACACAGGTGCTTTTTATTTTTGCAGGTCAGTAGTTACAATTAACCTCATATCATGTGGTTTTAATGTTGAGGTCGAATCCTTTACTTATATTCATATATTGTTTAATAGTTCTTTGTTGTTATACAACATTCATGAATGAATTAATGTAAAATTCTTATGTGACCACGAACATATATCAATACACACTGTAGTTTGTTGTACGGCCAAAACAACCTGCAGGAAACACTGTGTTATTAACAGGAGTGATAATTTAATGATTTTCCACTTTCTGTAGCTCAAACTGTGGTAATCCAAACTGTCATATATTTTCAGTGGATGTGCTCTACTGGACCCTTAATTCACATACCAAATTTCAAGGCAATCCATTAAGAATTGCATGAAATATAAAATCTCCAATTTTGATTGAATTTCATTTGTTTTACCCACCATCATGCCCCAAGTTGAACAAAAACCATGGCCTGGCTAACTAAAGAATGACTATTTGCTGTAAAATTCTTATCAATACTACAAGTGTAGCTACCAGTTTGTATTTTATTCCTTTACGTTGCAAGCTCAATCCTTTTTTGGCTGCACCTTTTTTTCACACCTAAGGTGTTTTTGATTAGATTTATTTATACATGTATATATCACCATTATACCTTGCCACATAAACTAATAGTTTAAAACACATTGCCTGTGGCTCCCAATAAAATTATTTTTGTATCCTAAATGTCTCGACAGCTGTAGTAATGTGCTGCCATCTACAAGCCATCAAACTCAACAGGTGTTTCTTTTTAGTTATCACAAAATCAATAATTACTGGTATATCTCAGCCAAAATTCATATTCATGCCATTAATATGGTATATATCAAAATATGTTCAGGGGACACAACTTCCTTACTGCATGTGGAGAATCTATACATATGCTACGTGTGTATGGGGGTATCTAGTGAAGAGCTCTCTCCTCTAGACAAGATCAGGTGAGTGATTCTTCTGAAACATCAGACTTTTTTTGCCTCAGAAAATTCATAAAGCAAGGGTAACAATGTCCTTTCAGTCAGTGATTTTTCAACCACAAGCAAGGCCTAGCTAACGATAATTAAACAGATATTGTTCAGCGAAACAATGCTCAATAGCACAGAAAAAAAGTTGCCAAAGATTTTTGCTCCATTAATCTTGCAATCAACAACCCATTTTAACTTCTGATAAGCGATGTTAATCCCAGGCATGTTGATTGAGTGGCCATTTTCAGCAGTTCAGCTAACTGTCAGAGCTGTCTCTCGTCTCTAACTGCAGCATTTGTAAGTGAAATGATATAGTATTCTCATGACTTTTGATCCTTAACTTCTGATCAAGTCAGTACATGAGAGTTTTGTATATAACATAAATATGCATCTTATCGATGTGTTCCAGGTCCTTTTGTGCACCCCACATCTGCTGTAACTCATCAGTGGAACCAATCTGTTGAAGCATGAGGTATGACTTGTCCAGCCAGAACCAAGCTACTTTTGTGCTACTGGCTCACACCAAGTCTCCACACTGGTACATCTGTTCCTTCACCATCTATCCTATGACATATGGTGGCCTTTCCTAGCTGTTTACCTAATGCAAATATTAACCATTCTGCATGTTCTTGTGGATAATGTGGAGTATCCGCTCCGGGGGAAAACCATACATCATGTCGACAGGGAGTATTATTTCCCACTCAAACATAAGAATGTTTGGCAATATAAACCTATAGACCTCTGCTCAGTTGCTCTGTATGCCATCATGATATATACAGTAAGTGTTCATCCCAGTCTGGCCAAGATTAACAAATTTGACAAGCATGTGCTTGATAGTCTGTTTTACATATTTTGCTAAACCATCAAATTGGGTGTGATTAGGTGAATTGCACATTTTCACCACAACTCAGTTAACAGTTGACTAGTCATATCAGTTCCCTATTCATGTGAATCTTTTCTGGTGTTCCAAACCATGCTATTCAAACCAACACATCAGCCATGGACTGTGATGAAGTATTGACTAATGAATAAGTGTCAACTCACTTCATAAGATAGTCAGTGGCAATATCCAGGACTATCCTCTATAGAGGGGATCCATTGAATGTTAGCACAAGTGCAGGTGCCCTTCAATGTTTGTGTTACACAAAGTTTGGAGAATCTCTTCCTTCGTAGCATTGGGCACCACTAGATGCAGCACAGTCTGGGAATGATAGCTTGATGGTTGATAACAATAACACATTTTCATGCACTCATATCTGACTATAAAATTGCAACAGATTATATGATTCTGTGCTATGTTCCCCAGTATGTGCTGGCCATACTTTACCTTGCTCCACAGCAAGATTGCTATAGTTAGATCTGGGATTTTCTGTTGTATGGCTCGACATTACTATGACAGAAATGATTACCACTTCCACAAGGTGTGCAGGGTTAGGATGTTTCATGAATGAACAGGATTTCATAGTATGGTGAGGCAATCCTCTCTAGTTTCTGTTTTGTAAATTATCTAAGTTTTAATTTTTATATTATTCTTCTAGATACTTCATTGTAACATTGTGGTATTCCCAGATTCACTGATTACTTGAAAGTAATCAGGTAGGAGCTGCAGAAGTACTGGAGGTTTGCCAGAAAGTGTTTTATGGAGAAAAATCTGAATTCTCTTAACTTTGACTAAGTCTAAATGGAGAGAAAGAGACTGAGCAAAAAGGGGGTAGGAAACATGAAGTATGCCTGCATACTGCAACATAAAGACTAATATTACAAGGTAAAAACTCAGAGAAAAAATAAAAAAATCCTGTCAATGAACAAGTGTATGTCTAGGTTTCCAAAATTTGAATTTATCATCCTCAAAATTTGGGTGTACAACATTATCTATGCAGAACTGAAAGAGGTTCTTTGGTTAACTTGTAAATACATTAACAATTTTGAGACAAATCAAATTACCTCAAGATTTTAAGAACCTAATAGTAATTGAAAGTTATCCAATCTACTGAAATTATGAAAAATCTTTTGAACCTATGGTAATTAAGACTAAAAGCATCCTTTTGTACTCATAAATTTACATGAGAAATATAAAAACTTGTATAGTTTTGCAGAATGACTGAGACAAGGAGTTAGTATTACTAATGGTATGATTATTCTTCTCGTCAGGTGTTATATCAGACATTTTTGTACAAGAATGTTTGATATAACACCTGATGACGAGAATAGTCCAAATAATTATACCATTAACAATATAAAACCTTATTCAAACTGTTCATGTTTATAAACCAATCTCGCATAATGTCCCAAATATCTATATATCCACACAAAAAAAAGGCTCCTACCCGTAAACAACAAAACCTTTACTTATATGTATATATATATTTCCATATATTTAAATCATTATATCTATTGTATGTGGGAACAACATATATTTTCTACATTTTATTTTAATATAGGAAGTATTCAAAATTAATCAATTATAATGAGTATGTAGACTTTTCACACAACATGTGTCAAGAAAGTTGTGAAGTTTTCATTCTAGCGGCATGGATATATGACTATAATGGTGCATATTGTGCAAGGATATCAGCAGTAGTTAATAGTAGGTCAGGTGATACCTCGAGTTTACAACCTCCCTTAAGTTTGAATGCTACATTTGTAGCTGTAGTTGCTCTGCGTGAGTCTAATGTTAGGTTTAGATAGTTTGATATATAATCTCGACTGATATTTTTGAGAGAAAATATCTTACAATCCAGTAAACCTGCATCCTAAAGAAGTATAAGCAGTGTATTTGTGTTATGAAATAAACATTGTTCATTGTATCCAGATTCTTTTGTTTCATTCTCATGAACTCAGTCAGTTTTGGAGAAATACAGAAAAACACTGTAATAAATATCTTGTTGAATCTCCTGTCATTCAACAGACTTATCCTATTGCTCTAAAAAAAAAATCAGTTCCACTTGAAAATGCCACATCTCTAATGGTAGGCCAGGTGATACATTGATATTACAGCCTCCCTTATGTTTGAATGGAAGTAATCAATCACGTGGATAGTTCTAGTAGCTCTGGGTAATCCTGACATTACTGATTCAACTGAGTAATGTGAAATTTCAGCAGCCTACAGAACATCATCTTGAGGGAATATAGCCAGCCTTATCAACCCACAACTCCAGTAAAGGCGACTGCCTATTGTTCTGGGGTGATGTACATGTGATGTTGCTTTGCGTTATCTAAATACCTATTGTTGCATTTTGTATTACTCATCGTGTCCAGGTCATTCATTTCTTGCCCCTCGACGTGGATTCCTGTACGTGGTGAGGGGACCTCCCAAGGAAGGGTCTGTATTTTCAGTTACTTCCTCTGGGATCTAAACATCCACCCATGTGTTTGCCGTGCGTGGCGACCCGTGAAGGAGAGGTACTGGTGGTTGAGTGGTATCTGGGGCACTGCAACACACCACTTTAACCTTGAATTCCTGTAGACGGGTGGCCTTGGGGTGCCCACCCCAGGGTCACTCGGCTGGTCCACTCGGGCTAGGTCAACTGAGTACCAGTGTTGGGCGTTCTCAACGGGTGTTGTGGACATTATGTCTGATGCTGGTGTTTGGATATAGTGCTCACGAAACCCTGGCGTTGCTGCAGTGTCCTTGTTTGACATTTTAGTGCGTCCCCTCGTAGGACTTCATGGCAGGTGGGATCAGTGAGCACTGAATCTTTTTCTTTTATTATGGATCCCCCCCCAACCCAAATAAAAAATGTAAAAACTCTGTTAGTTGGTAAACGACCATGCTTAGAAGACTCTGAACAGCAGTCTCCACCACAAGGTGGACCTGTACCTCATTTCCTAATCTTACATTTACTATCTGATAAATCTTTAGGGCAAATGTTTCCCTTTTTTATACAGAAGGGATTAGAGGGGCTTGCTGGCTCTCCAAAGTCAGTTAAGAAGCTTCGTTCTGGAGACATCTTGGTTGAAACATCCACAGGAAAGCACAGTGAACTCCTCTTGATTCCAAAGGTCATTGAGGATATACCCATTGAGGTTACTCCCCACGCTTCTTTGAATTCCTCACGGGAAATTATTTTTCGAGAGAGTCTTAAAGTCTATCCCCGAGTCGGAGATCCTTGCTGGTTTCTCCAGCCAAGGAGTTTCAGGAGTTTGTCGAAGATGGTATTCTGGTGTCGACCTCTGTTCTGATTTTGACGTTTTCATCACCACGTCCATCTGCCACTGTTAAGGCAGGTTATTTGAATTGTAAGGTGCGTCCCTATATTCCCAACCCACTCTGCAAATTGCGGGTTGAGCGCCCTAACCACCTGGCCATATCATTCCGAGAAATGTGCTATATTGGCAATTACAAGTATCTTAATTCATTACAATCACTTGCCCTCCAGTGGCACAGCGATACGTCTGCGAATGTACATTGCTAGAAACCGGGTTTCGATACCCGTGGTAGGCAGAGCGCAGCTAGCCCATCGAGTAGTTTTGTGCTTTACTACAAACAAACAAACAAAAATTACAACCACTCCAAAACTAAGCTATTTTACATTAAGTTTTCAGCTGCATTACAATCTCTACTCATTGTCATTAAAATTACTTTAGCCTAGCCTTATTGTGCTATCAAAGTTACGGCATTTTTTGTTGGTTTTTTCAAGAGCTCCTGTTTAACTGTGTCATTTTGTCTTCTAATTAAGTAACGATGGCAGCAAAGTCATTATTTTAATTGTCATCGTCTGCCTCAGTTGAGCGAGAACATTCCGAGTAAACAGTAATAATCTATTTTGTATCTTTGGTGAAGAAACATTTATAGAAGGTAAAATATATATGTATACATAAAAGTTGGTGATGTATTGTAATATGCCGGTATATTATGTTTTCTACCTGCTTTTATTAATATAAGAATTTATTTTTTTAAATTCATTTGTTTCTATGCAGCTTTGACATAAATACAAGTTGTTTTATTCTAGTTACCTTTGTTTCTTTGCTGTTCTCTAGTATATAATATCTAGTTTGATCGTCGGACATTGTGTAGAATAGGTTATCGACAGTAGTGTTCTTTACTAGTCAGGTAGATGATATCTACAGGTTACAGCCTAGTCACGTGGTTACACTTATCGCCTTTTGGTAAAATCAAGGTTTCCCTTTTTGGTATATTATTGCTATTGGGAATGCTACGTTCATTGTTAGATTTAATAAAATATATTGTGCATTTATATCTAAATGTTACTGTTAAAAAATTTGGAAATGAACATCACATTCCTGATGATACCTGATACACATCAGACTTTTGTTTAATATATTTTAGTTGACTATGGTTATGAAAGGAAATATCACTCTTTTACTTATATTGAAAACTCAAATGAATAACAATGTTATTCATTAACACAATAAACTTATTTAACGCAAATCAAGAATAAACGTTGAGATTTGAATTTATAATTGTGTTAATCATACATCGCCTGAAGATAGTGCGCTCCTATGGGTTGAAAGGTCAAAGTTTAATAGCTTTAAAAAACATTTCCACCATAAAAGCTGTTCACAATAAAAAATTTAATACTCAAAAATCAAAGATTTTATCGTGATTGTGGTAACTAATTCTATGTTGACAAAAATTTGAATCCTATTGTAGCCAGTGTAGCCTGAGGGTGATTTTACGAACTTTATGAAGGAGCATGAAAAAGCAACCCCTGAATGTTAGTCACTACTGAAGTAGATCAGCTGAAAATTGCTACTAGTCACTACAATGTCACACTAAATAAAAAAAGGATAAATGGGGGCTTCAGTCCGAAGACAAAAAGATAGCAGAATACTGCTGAGTAATGAACTGAAAAGTTATTCTGCCACATGATGAGTAAGTCCTGATGAAGCCTGCCTCGGAAATCTACTTCATGGTTCTATAACATGAATGATGACAGATGACCAACTGAAATCTGGAGCCAGCAGTAACAAATTTTATTAACAATTAAATTGTTTTTTTATTAATAAAAATGGTTTCTCACTCACCCCGTATAAAGTTATAGCTAGAGATCTGCAAACAAAGTGAAACGAAAGTGTTTTTGGCATTATTTTTTATGAATGTTATACAGTCAGGACATGAAAGACAAAGTAAACTAGCAAAAACTATGTTAGACATGTTTTTAAGAATATTGTTCCAAATACTATTTTATTCAGAGGCGCAAAATTTGGTGACTTGTTGCTAATTTCGGTAGTGGTACTTGTACCATGGTGATCTAGAACATCAATATAACAATTATAAGTGGACCATGACAGACAGGAAGGAAATAACAATATAGACTATGATATGTTTTTTTCTAAAGCTTAAAAATGAAGGAAAGTTTCAAATATTTAAGTTTGTGTTGCTGAAAATCTTAAAACAACTGCCAAAAATATTGATTTCAACGTTATCAAATGCACCAATTTGATCGTACTTAAGAAAACAACTATAGTTCAATTGTCTTAGACATAAGTATGGTCAGGTGGTTAGGGCACTCTGATGGCAAGCTGAGGGGCACAGGTTCGAATCCCCGTCCCACCAAACATACTCGCCCTTTCAGGCATGGGGCGTTATAATGTGCGGTCAATCCCACTATTTGTTGGTAAAAGAGTAGCCCAAGCGTTGGCGGTGGGTGGTGATGACTAGTTGCCTTCCCTGCTGTCTTTCATTGCTAAATCAGGGACGGCTTGCCCTTGTGTAGCTTTGCGCGAAATTCCAAGCAAACAAACAAATATAGGCCATGGATTTAAGCTCTTTTTTAACCGATATCAGGGTATTGTTTGTTCTCATTTTCATTTCATGATTTTTCTAAAGTAATTTAGAAATTTCTTACGATTATGATTTTTAATTTTTGGTTTTAAAGACACAAGAGATGAATAATGCAATACCGAGTTTATTAGTTTAAATTAAATTAAAATCCAAACTTTTTTCGAACTTTGAAATAAAGACATGATGAAATTATCATTGGAGTCTTCGTGTCACTTATACGTACGTGGACTAAACGGCATGGTTCTATACCCCTAGAATTCAGGTATAGTTATCTCTAATTTTGAACTGCTGACCAGATGGAAGTCTACCAGCAAGCATCAAAAACCACCAAAAAGTCGTTGTCAGTTGTCAGGCTAGCTAATAATATGTCATCAATTGAAATAGTCGTTGAAAGCGATATCGTCTTTTAATGTGCATATATTTTGGGTATAGGTTCGAACGAATTAAAAGTTTATGGATAGAAACGATAATATTCGTTTCCAGAAGCCACGTTAGCAATACTGTTAAAATAAACAAGGGATTAACATTTAGTCTAAAACAAATAGGAAGGTATCTGTGATATTAGTAAAAGTTTTTTTTTGTCTGATTTGTTTGTTTGAAGTTAAGCACAATGCTACACAATGGGCCATCTGTACACTGCCCACCACGAGTATCGAAACCCGGTTTCTAGCGATGTAAGTCCGCAGACATTCCGCTGTATCACTTGGGGGCTTTTGTAAAAGTATTGCAGTTATCTGGTAGATAAGGAGAAGCCAAAACTTATTAGCTGAAAACTGAGGACTTGGATAAACAGACTTCTTGACCATAGGCTTAGATACCGGTGAGAAAAAGAAGTCAAATCAGACACATCATGGCCGAAGCTCAAGTCCAATCCCGAATTTCTTTTTCGAATGTGGAACACCAACCTACTGTAAGAGGATCTGCCCTATGTCCTGGTTTTCTTTACTTGGCTCACCTTTCTCTGGTTCTATATTCCTGCAACATCTCTAAACCCCTACCGTAGAATTTCTGTTCTAAATTAATGGAGACCAAGAACTTGAAACCAAACAAAAGTTTGTTTGTTTGTTTTTTGAATTTCGCGCAAAGCTACACGAGGGCTATCTGCGCTACCAAACAAAGGTAAATCCATTTAGTTACAAGGACCTGAGCCAAGCGTGACTGATAGTTTGAGCTCAATTCAGGGAAGTCTCTGTTGAAATCAGCTTAAAAGCTGTTTTTTTAACCCACAATAAGATCATTTAAAAGGTTTTTCTCAACTTAAAAATAGTTTGCCAGAAGACTGTAAAGGAAACACAAGATATTTGTGAGGAAAAATTGTCTAATTTTGTTCTGGATACAACCTGCTAGCAACGCTAAGACCTCTCATAGTGTGACTATAGATTGAGTAAAATCATATTTCATATTTACCTTTGGTTGCAGGATCAAGTCTTACCAGATAACACAGTTCTCAAAAAGACTCTTACCACTGTTCTGTTTCCACATGTAAAGAAAGTTCAGAAATACCAAAGGGGAAAATGAACCTTGACGGTGTGAAACCGCCATAAAGTCATCTTGTTTCAAAGCTGCAACTTGCATGTTACAGTGTGAAACTACCAAAAGTCACTTTGTTCTAAAGCTGTCACCTACATGTTTTATGCAGGTTCAACACAAGCGTTAACGTGTGTAAGTGCGATTTTTGTTTCAAATTTTGATGAACAAAAAATGCTCACTTTCCTGCACTAAAAGGAAAAGAAACACATGATGTATTTGTTTATAGAATCTTCTCACGAAGCTACATATCGGATACTTACGTATAATTGCTTTTAAATATGAACTAATTTAACTGAGTAAGGAGCTAACTTTTCAGTGATAGCGTGGGAGAGAGTTATTTGAAACATTTTGAAAATGTTGGTGAACAAAACATTTTCATCTTTATAAGCTAAAAGGAAAAGAAACACCTGATATATTTTACACGCCAAGCTTTCTCCGTTTGTGATATTCCCATATATAACTCGAGGTTCGACAGAAAATGTTATGTAGGAGTAAATCCGAATTTTCTGTCTCTGACTGAGCTTGAGGCAAAGAAGAAACTGAACACAATGTAAAAACAGCTGCAAAAGAATCTTTATTAAAGTCAAACACAATGAAAAAAAACTGGTGCACAACGCTTTCAACTTGGTATTTTGAGAAAGCTCTCTGACCTCTCACTATCTGACTGTCCCAGACTGAGAGAGCACAGCATTATATACAAACTTCTTCAGTACCATTTCTATCACTTTCTACAGGCACCACTCACGTTACTGTTGGTCGTTCCAATGGAAAAAACAGGGAGGTTATATCTTAAACATATCACGTGACCCACTTGTGGAAGAGATCACTGTCCACTTTCACTTAGCCTTCTACTATGCAGCAATGTTTCCCACAAGAAATGGCACGTGACACCAAAGAAAAATGACACTGAACAATATGGGACTAGGGTGAAAGTTATAAGTATATATGTTAACTCACTAAACCATTAAGAGGTTAGATAAGCATCAATTATAACAGTTAATATAATTGAAAAAGTTTGAAAATACCCCATACCATCACATCAAACTTTCAGTCTTGAAAATTAAAGAAAAATAAGTTTTTAAGGCAAAAGATAAGGTATTTTTGTACACTGTAAGAAGGAATGAGAGTTTATAAAGCACACACATATACAGTCACTCTTTTACATAAATTATTACTTTTTACATGCATTACAGCTAATTTATTCACCTTTATAATGTACCAGATTTGGAAGCTACTGTTTCTTCCTCTTGTACTTTACCACTATGCTCATGTTAGAATCACACAATTTAAATCAAGTGGTGTTTGTAAACGTTATTAACTGAACTTCCACGAGAAAAAATGTTATTATCCATATATTGGGGTTAATTTAATCTAGTTTTGAAGCTCTATATTACATTCACTGCTCCATTAAATTCTCTAGGAGTGTAGACTTTTCCTGCACAACAGAAAAGCTGCAAAACTACACGTGGCTTATCCATAGCTGTCTGACATCTTTACTCTAGTTCTCAGTATCTGTATTTATATCACCAGCCCTTTTTATGGTAAGCCATCGGGACCACAATGTATTGACTTAACGTTATATCCCTGTAGACAGTAACCCATAGGGTTATAACGTATTAACTCAATGTGTTGTCATTGTTCGACTACGCGTTGGAACAACACGTTATTGCTCTGTTGGATACCATCTACAGGGCCATGGGATCTTGATTCAGCATGTTAGATGAAATTACTACCGTATAAGGTGGTAACCAACAGGGTTATAACGTTTCGACTCAATGCGTTGTTCAAAATAACATATTTATGACATAACACGTTATGGAGACATCATGTGATCGAAAACCATGTAGTCATTTGCTTGTTCGGCAATACGTTTAACCAATACATTATAGCCCCGATGGCTTGCATGGTCGTTGTCACAGTGCACCATACTTTGTCAACTTCGAGGTGGCAGTTTCATGAAGTAAGTGCATAACAGCTTGCGAGCAACACCTAGGCCTAGTACCAATAGTTGTTACTTGGTGCTAGAGTTAAATATAACTGCCCACAAAATAGTCAATCTAAGGTACTGTAGTCGTAGAAATAATTGGAATTAAAAGCAAAAGTTTTTTATTCATTTATTTTTTATTTTTAACAGGCTACGCGACGCTGGAGTTTCTAGAAGGATCATGACTGTTCCTGACAACTCTAGTCTTTTCCAGGCGCCCTCTATTTTAGTATATAAGCCCCGCAAATAAAGTGGAAAATAATTGTAGATTGAAGAGATAGAGACAGATAATTGAGTCAAGTGAGCGGTAGTAACGGTAACATAAAGTATGTGTTTTGTTATCGAGATTGCAAACGTATTGACTGTGAAAATTCTGTGTATTATAAAGTTGTATCGAGAAATAATAAACTAGTTTTAGTTAAGAAAGGACTTGTATCGCTGAAGTTTCTCGGAAAGAATTTCTACGGGAAATTAACAAACGAACGGAGACGTAAAAGTACGATTAGTAACAGTATAAATGTTGAACTAGCCTGACTGAGTTCTAGCCTCGGTATATGAATGAATAAGTTTTCTTTCATTCGAAGGTTGTTTTTATCATTGACACTTGTTAAGATCTTAAAGTAATTTTAATGGATAACTACGTCACACCCACTTAGGGCGTGCTAAAATACACTCGATCTATTTAGCTTTCTTAAATTTGCACGTTCTCTCACGCATTTCGCCGTTGGGCACTTTCAGGTCCGGAATTGTCCAGACTTCAGAAACAGTTTGAAGAGAAATATTTATTTGATGATAACCCAGAAAACCACGAGAAGAACGTGAACAACTTCACAGAAACAGTGAATAAAATGGGAAATTTATTCTTGGACGATTTCCCAGAGTTATTGACACTTGACAGCCGCACCTGTGTGGACAAATCCGTCGTTGATGCGCTGCTTATTCTGGAGGACACAAGCTGTCTACAGTATAAGGACTTCGATAATGATCGATAAGGTTTTATCACAGATACAATCAAGAATAAGAATCTAGCACTCTTCAATAAACTTCAACCCAAAACATCTTCAGCACAATGAAAGAAAATGAAATTGCTCCAAAATAACGTGGCGCTCTTAGATCAGTTGTACATTTCAATGTAGAGTCACGACGGGGATTTGAAGGAGCTCTTTGCCCATCAGATACAGCCTTTCCCGTCAGCCCTCTCAGATTTTTGGAAAACTCTATTTGCCAATTGAAATGCTTAAACAAGGCCGAAGATCTTGAGCCTCTAGAAGACTTCAACGGTAAGATCTTGGACGATGCTGTTATGGTCAACATCCAACCGCAGTGATTACGACTTTTGATGAATATGCAGAAAAATATCTTCATACCTCATTTGATAAAACAACTGGATGACATAACAAGGATAGATGTTGTGTGGGACACTTAAATTCTTGATAGTTTGAAAGAATGTGAATGTTAGAAAAGAAGAAAAGGTGTATGCAGAAAGGTTTCAGGTTAATCAAAGCTTCCAGGAAATTGGATGGAATTCCTAAGGGATTCTAAGAACAAGAGGGAATTGTTTGCTTTTCTTGCTTCGAAACTGGACTTACTTGAGGGACTTCAAGCAAAATCTGTTTATATCACATCCGACCAATCTGTGTTATGTATTGGCTGTGGTATACATTTGTCAAACAGTAACCACGAGGTTCTTCAGTATCAATGCAATATGTACAAATATAGGATCAAAAAGATCAATACCATCAACAGTATTTCATGCCATAACTGAGTTTGGTACTACATCAGCATTCAAAAGTAAGGGCAAGAAATCTGTACGGCAAGCCTATGATGACGTCACTGCAACACTCATATTTCTGGCCACACATCCGTTTGAGATTTTGAGTGAACAGTCATATCACTTTAAAAAGATCCAGAGACTTGTTGTTATTATATATGACTGAACCAGTACCCAATTATCTGTAAACCAAGCACGAAAGGAACTATATTGTTTGACGAAGTTATCCATGGACAGATTGGTGCTTACCCAGAATGCACTACTTCAACACTTACGCTGTGCAGTGTACCAAGCCGAGATATGGAGAACCATCATCCACTCCAACCAAGTGCTTCCATTGCTAATCTACTTCGCTTGGACAAAAGCATCAGGATCATGGACACCAGTTGTTAGCCAATGAATACACCAATTAGACCTGTTGGGATATAATGATATTATCTATTTCTATAATAGCCTTATGATATGAGCATGTCACTTTTTGTCTCAATAGAATTGTGTCTTCAATAAATGAATCGTTTATCCAAATGTTCGCTAATAGTTATGTATCCTGAATGGAGTGAAAGAGTACGGTAGCCCAAGTATACACATATATTTTGTCATCTGTATGGCATACAAAATCATATTAGTGATCTACTTGGTTACAGTCCGTTTAAAAGTTTGGGCTTCTGTATTGTTCTATGGTTTCGATGTATGATATCAACCAATCACATCAATATTGGGCGAGGTTTGTAATTTCTAAGTGGTCTTGTTATCACTGACATATTTGATAAACATACATAGTAATGCAGACGAATGATCTTCTGTTTAAACGTATTCACTCGTTAAATCTAAATAATTTGAGTTTTTTTTTTCAACACATGTATACCACTTTTTAAAGGAAAATAAACGTTGACCATGTTGAGTGGCGGCCATTTTGGATTTGGTGAATTATACGGAAATGTGATATATCTCACGATGGCTCCTGTTCTAAATTTATCAGTGTTACTAAAAGAAGCTTCATGCAGTATTTGATGTTTTCATCCGCTCTGTAATGATAACCCTAAAAATTGACACTAAGCAATTTGACTATTATCACTAACAGGTATTACTAAGAGTTGCACAAAACGTTCAGGCAAAAAAAGCACCTTAAACAGTAAAGATTCAATTCAAACAACACTTTTAAACCTTTCCTGTTGGCTGTTAAAGCTGTACACATATCCATACACGAAGATATGTTTAAACCGATGATTTAGATGTACATATTGTATTTGAAAAGGCTGCTTTTCCACTGGTAAAATTTTATACGTGCTTAATGGGGGTGTCTTAGTCTAGGTATATATTTGGCCACTGCTATGCATTATGTATATACACAGAAACTATAAATGCTAACTATATTCTCAAACAAATATCTATAACATCTCGAACTAATGCGATCAAACAGTCAATAGCTACAGTAAATCATCATGAACCATATCAGCTAGTTATTAACTATGTTTATTATAATTACAATGTATAAAGTTAGCTACCACATCAAGTAACACCTTTGAAAATTAAGGATAGAGCATATTTTCGCGTAATTTAATAAGTTAGGCGTATGTCTCACAATTCATATTAAAACATTGAAAAAGTAGCGTACAATACTATTTTCTGATATATATTTCTTCAGAAGAAACAGTCCAGTTATTGTGCTGGTTTTGATATAGTCCTTACATACTAACATTCCTTTAGAAGAAACGATACAGTTATTGTGCCAGTTATGATACTGAGTTATTGTATACTGACATTCCTTTAGAAGAAACAGTCCAGTTATTGTGCTGGTTTTGATAATGAGTTATTGTATACTGACATTCTTTGGAAGAATCTATCCATTTAATTGCAGATTTAATTTCAATGAGAATTCAAATGAATTTATGTATTTCAAAATGTCCAAGTTATATAATTATTTTGTATATAAGGACTATATCAAAACCAGCACAATAACTGGACTGTTTCTTCTAAAGGAATGACAGTATACAATAACTCATTATCAAAACCAGCACAGTAACTGTATCGTTTCTTCTAAAGGAATGTTAGTATGTAAGGACTATATCAAAACCAGAAAAATAACTAGACTGTTTCTTCTAAAGGCTATCTGTTTGTTTGTTTTTGAATTTCGCGCAAAGCTACACGAGGGCAATCTGCGCTAGCCGTCCTTAATTTAGCAGTGTAAGACTAGAGGGAAGGCAGCTAGTCATCACCACCCACCGCCAACTCTTGGGCTACTCTTTTACCAACGAATAGTGGGATTGACCGTCACATTATAACGCCCCCACGGCTGATAGGCCGAGCATGTTTGGTGTGACGGGGATTCGAACCCGCGACCCTCTGATTGCGAGTCGAGCGCCCTAACCACCTGGCCATGCCGGGCCTATTCTTCTTGTATCTAACGGAATGTCAGTATACAATAATTCAGTATCAAAACTAGCACAATAACTGTATCGTTTCTTATAAAAGAATGTCAGTATACAATAATTCAGTATCAAAACTAGCACAATAACTGTATCGTTTCTTCTAAAAGAATGTCAGTATACAATAACTTCAGTATCAAAACTAGCACAATAACTGTATCGTTTCTTCTAAAAGAATGTCACTATACAATAACTCAGTATCAAAACTAGCACAATAACTGTATCATTTCTTCTAAAAGAATGTCAGTATACAATAACTTCAGTATCAAAACTAGCACAATAACTGTATCGTTTCTTCTAAAGGAATGTCAGTATACAATAACTCAGTATCATAACTGGCACAATAACTGTATCGTTTCTTCTAAAAGAATGTCAGTATATAAGGACTAAGTATAAAAACAAGCACATATACACTACTCCCAAACTTGACATTTTGTATTTCATTAGAAAATTCAAAACTTCCTTTCAATTACTGTAATATACTCTTCAGGGAACCAACCAAAAATCCTGACAAATGATTATAGGTTCCAGTATTTAAAACAACAGGTCTTACTTGACACACTTCTTTATGTATTTTAGAAATACCATAGAAAATTCGCAGATGATTTCCAACCGGTCTGATTTCAGAATGATTGTGCTTTAGTTAATATATTATTTTTCTTTAATTCAAATAACTATCTTTTTGATTTTATCTCTCTAGTATGAGTAATTCAAGTACATTTCTGAGGCTTTATCAACATCCTACCGCATGAGTCCCGTGATGTGATTTTATCTAAGTTTTTTCATTGGTGTTACTTTATTTATCTTTTAAAGTATAAGAACTTTGGGATTTGCAGGTATCAAGCTTTAAAAAAAATCTGATATTTTGTTTTTGAACTTTAATCATAGTTATCTATTATTTTATTACAGATTTTACACGGAGTGCTACACATTCCATATCAGTGTTATAGTTTAAGTGGAACCAACAACTCAACGAAGGTCAGAGTTGAATTTTTTTTTGCCAATAATCATGTGTTTAAAAACAAAAACGAAAATGTTAATTAAACTATTACTTGCAAATGTCAGTTTCCAAATTGTCAAACTCTGTATAAGCTTTTGTATATACACTTAACAAAGAACTTATTCAAATTTCATGCGAAAGTAACCTATTGTTGCGTCAGCGAGTCACATGCTACTGTGACGCCACGTTTCTAGAACTATCCTGTACCTGGTCGGAATGCTCTAGTATTACTAGATATAGGGTAG
>NW_013666099.1:143051-151338 GCF_000517525.1 Limulus polyphemus | reverse complement strand
AAAGAACTTGTGTCGCTAAAGTTTCGTCGGAACGAAGTTACGGAAAGTTAATTAACAAACGGAGACGTAACACTATTATTTGTTGCTTTTGCACCTAATAAGTATTTGTATAAGACATTTTGTAAACTTGCTATTTTGATTAATCGAAGTTCCATTTTTTAAAGGAGGTAAGCCAAAACGTATTACGTATTACGTTAAGTTGGCTGTGAACTACTTCGTCAAAATATAGCGTTGCTTAGGAAATATTCTTTTTAGGGTAGAATATTAAACATTCATAAAGAAATATACTTCAAGCAGCTTATTTCATCAAGTTATTTCATACTGATCCGTCAAGTGATCTCTAAAATATTTAGCTAATTTTGTTATTTTGTTTTTTGATAAACAATGCTTTAAAAAATTTTGCGTCTTATTTTAGGATACTCTATTATAACTCAACATATATAAATACTTTTGTATCTTGTTTTCGATGTAGAATGATTTATTTATCATTACTGTACAATTTGGAATATAAATATACCCCCCCCCCCCCCACACCAGTGGCACAGCGGCATGTCTGCGGACTTACAACGCTAGAATCCGGGTTTCGATAACCGTGGTGGGAAGAGCACAGATAGCCCATTGTATAGCTTTGTGCTTCATTACAAACAAACAATATAAATATATATATATAAAGAGAGGACGTTCAACTATCATATAAACGACCACATAAAACAAATGTTCAAAAATGAGTTTAATCTCTTTTAAGAGCACCGACTTTATAGACTGTTGTAAAACAACAAAAATTAACAAAGCGCGAATAGCAAGACTGCGTGTGCTTTAGACATATATTTTAAATAAAAGTTGTTATTATTTTTTTTTTCAAGTTTACGAAAAGATGCTTACAGTTTATGTATAAACCATATTAGAAAAACAAACTATAAGATAAGAATAAAATAATTGAGCCAGACATAATTTACAGGAATAAACTGTTGTGTCGATTACATAGCCCTCTTTTGACAATAAAAAAAAGAAATGCCTAAGATATTTTCATATTTTTCTAATATTGGAAAGTATATGATTCTGAAGATCACAATAATAAATAAAATATAATTTTTGTTAAACTAATCTTCAATACAAGTAATTAATAGCCCAACAGTAAGAATCGAAAATAAAAGTATCATATTTATATTAATTTCTTCGACTTCGAAAATACGTAAAAGTTTTTTTACAATGTTGTGACATACAGGTCAATCTCCCATCTGGCTATTAAGCACACATATCGATTAGTTTCTAAGTCTTCTTGTTGCCAGGCTTGAAAGTTGTAATTATATTTGACTTAAACTTTCCTGGAAAACCTCCAAGATGAACAACAGCGGAGACAACGGGAATACTTTTTTACAGCTACCTTTTAATAATTTAATATCATAGAATAATGCACATATAAGGAGGTTGTGTAAGTTACACTAAAACGACTTTGGAGCCTCATTACGTCGCTGCAGTCCATTTCGTCATGTCCAATCATGCTCTACCTGTATTTTGACAATTGCCAAGCAACTTAGTTTCTATTATAAAAGATTCCGCCGTAACTGTCATGTTAAAATCATGCCATCATTCCCTGCATGCTTTTGCTTAACTATCTAGTGTTTAATGACGACGTTGAGTTTCTCAGTGTTCGTTTCAACAGCCCGCTAGCACAAAATATCTAAAGATACCACATATGATAACTTGATAAGTATACCTTCATGAACACCTGTTTCATTTCCCAGCTGCTTGACGTATGCTACAGTTGTATGGATATGTCATAAAAGGAACGTGTCTCACTTATCCAGATTAAGATCCTTCTTGATTATGTCGCGTACTGCTGTTGATAAGATATGGGTTATCTCTATTTGGAAAATTCTAAATTCCCGATCCGAATACATCTTTATGACCTGAGTGTATGAATATTTTGTGGCTGAAACAGCTGTTACATACCCTTCCTCAAAGCGATCAGTTTACGGTAATGTCACACTGCCTATGAATGCCAAACAATGACAAAATGTAGTTCTGATACAATACATGTATAAGGTAATGTGTTCATAATGAACTAATTATAATCGTCATTTAAAGTTTTCTATAGTTTCTAGTTGCGGTGTTAAAAATAACTTAATTATAATAATAAATAATAAGTTATTTTGTATTAACTTCCAGCTCTTTCTCTTTATTTTATGAAATACTTTAATTTTCATATTTCATAGTAAGTAAAGAAAAGAAAATTTATTCTAGAAGAAACTGGAAAAAAGCTTATCTTTATACCTATTAAATCAATGCATAAGAATGGCAATTTTCCTACGATTTAGAGTATATATATATATATTATTTGTAATTTTGTTGGTTTGTAGTTAAGCTCAAGTTACACAATGGGCTATCTGTGTTGCGCCCACCACAGGTACCGAAACCCTGGTTATTAGCGATATAAGTCCACAGACTTATCGCTGTACCACTGGGAGGCTATTTGTAAATTATTTTTTTTATCAGTTTCCCCTTGGAAATAGCATATTTTTACCTTAACGTTAAGAATAATGTTGCGCTACAATCAACTTTAATACCCTACAGTATCTGTGCCGTCCGAGAAAAATATTATTTCTTCTCTCTCTCTTTTTCTTCGTATCATGAGCCACTATCGTCAACAGGTATAAAACACTTAGATGGATAATTTTTTTTTAATTTCGCGCAAAGCTACACGAGAGCTATCTGCGCTAGCCGTACCTAATTTAGCAGTGTAAGACTAGAGGGAAGGCAGCTAGTCATCACCACCCACCGCCAACTCTTGGGCTACTCTTTTATCAACGAATAGTGGGATTGACCGTCACATTATAACGCCCCCATGGCTGAAAGGGCGAGCATATTTGGTGGGACGGGGATTCGAACCTGCGACCCTCAGATTGCGAGTCGAGCACCCTAACCACCTGGCCACGCAGGATAAATAATTACAAATTAGATAAGAAATATTAAGATCTTCAGACTGGACACAATGTGTAACAAAATTAAAATAGTCAACAGTAAAAGGAGTGCATGAGAAACGGCGCTTTTTCTGAAGATCTACAATAACTGAGTTGCTTTTAAAAACTGTCAAGAATCTCCGGAAAAACTAATATAATCTGTTAAGAGCTGTTATATACTGAGAAAACATTGCATTAAATATATGAAACAACAACAATATTCTTCTTAGGCCGCGTGCGCTACTCACGTGACTGTTGGTCATTCTATCATGGTATTCTTGAGAATTCTTCTAACCAATAATCTCTCAGGACACTCTGAACAGTTTGGTTCTATTATGCTCAGGTAACTAAATATAAATTTATTTCTAATACCTCCTGATACGAATATTTCACTCCTTGGTGGTATACTAACTGCCCTCCCTATTGTCACTGGAAGTTCAAACTGTGATGTATTTCTTACACAGTGCACAGTTATTTTCTGGTCATATACTGTAAAACTGCTTCAAGCAAGTTTATTACAAATATGAACGTCTTATCGATGTCAATTACCCAAACATCATGTGGTGTAGAGAAGCTTCCTACAGTGAGGGTTACTTCCAACCTTCCTCTTGCTGGATCTTTATATCCTCTTGCTGTTCGCATCAATTCATCTTCTTTTTTCACTGCTGAAAAAAATCTCCCAACAATTATTAATAACTGGGTCATCATATTTAAGGCTTTCCATTAATGAATTCATTAACGCATGTACTGACTTATTTCAATAATGAATTTCCTATCACAACTGGGGCAAATGGAGTTTTCTCATTGATATTTGCCTTTTAAGTCCAGATAATCCCTATTTTCGATATCTGGTTGGTTTTTAGTGTTCCTTTGATCTGTTTGGGCTCTTGAGCTCATCCTTAATATATTGTCTCCTTGGTTTATCATCATCTATTGATTCATCACACTCTCCCATGTTCCCCCACAATTATAACAGTTCAGTTTTGTTTTACATCCTTTGAGAGGAGTTTTTATTCGACGCAGTATTTGTTATGCAGTTCCTAATACTATGTACTTTATGTTACAATGGAAAGACCTATTATCTTGCGTTTTAATTATTTCTTTCTATGTAACTAATTACCTTTCAGTTCTCTAGACCACCATCAGAGGAGGTTGGTGTTTCCATACTACTTGATCTGATGATCCCGTATGTTTTGGATGGTGCATTTAATTGTTTAAATACAACTTTAATGTATTAAAATTTAATTTCCAACTGGCAACGTACGTCTACTTTTATTTAGCCTAATTCGAATTTCTTCATCAACTATAGCATTGGTGAATTGATTACATGCCAATAAATCCATCATTTGATGTGGAGCATCAGGTAAGAAAGCTAGGCACATTTTCTGCTAGTTCAGCTAACGTTTCATCCTTCCTCTTTACTCTGGTTCTACACTTTGCTTTGGAAAGTTCCTAAAGGTGTGTTATTAAAACAAACAGTTCTTGTGGCTCTCAGCTGGAAGACTGCTTAATGTTGTTAAGGTTAATCCTTTTAAATGGGCAGCACGGTGAATAGTTTGTTGTTCACTATTTCATCACATCACACTAGAAACTATTTCGAGGTAAACATGATAAGCTCTCCGTGGTACATTTTCATCATAATCTGTTGGTATATCATATGAATGATAAACCGACCTGCTAAATTATGTTAATTGATGAGATAATGACACAGCTGGAGTAGTTCAGGAAGGTTCTGCTTTGGCAGGTGGCACAGCAGCAGTAGTGTTTGTTTGTTTGAATTTCGTGCCATATGCACTACCTGTCCTTAATTTTGAAGTGATATACTGGAGAGAGAAAGCAGTTACTTAACACCACCCCCTGCTAACTCTTGGGCAACTCTTTAACAATGAATAATGGGATTAACTACCATATTATAAACTTCATCTCATGGCTTAAAGATGTGTAGAGAGGTGCAACTGGTTTGGTTATTCAATTTTCCACACGTTTTATTCTCACACTGATGTTCTTTACTACCTCATTAATTTTCTGTTATAATTTTTCTGCACTTCGTTGATAACTCTTTGCACTTTGCTGATGTATGTTTGTACTTTTTCAATTTTGTCATTGCAGTCTTTCTTGTGCTACTTCAGTCTTGTTGTTATAAGTCTTCTGCACATCTCCAATAGTTTCTTCGATCTTGTCTCCAATTAAATTGTTTTTAATTATTCTTTAAATCTTATGTCTTTTTTTTTATAAATCCTCTATTTAATTCCTGTCTCTTATCTTATGATCTTCTTTCAACTTTCTCCTTCTGTCTTCTTGTTCTTCTTTCAATCATCTATCTCTTTCTTCTTTACTTCTTAGCCTTCTTTCAATACTCTTTCTGCTATTTCTTCATTCTATTGGTTCGTCATATCCAGAAAAATTTTTGAACTCATTTTAACCATATATCGTTATCTTGAATTTGAAGTACTTTCTGGGATCTACTTTGTTTTCACTGAAATTATTTCACTTCACACACCAATGCTTTAACAGCTTCTATCGTTGGTGCAGGTTCTTTTTTATTATTCGGTAAAAATAATGCAAAAATAGGCCCACTTAACTGTAATGAAAGCGATATATTTCTTCGACTTTAACGTACAAGTACAGCCTAAATCCCAAATAAAACTAAACAGTCAATTACTTTCAAAATCTCTCCTTCGTTGAAACACAGCGTTGAATTGGCTTATTAACTTACTCACTGCGCAAATGGCTGACTCATTAGCTCTTTGACTCTGAATTGACTCAGTCGTGTTTTTATATATTTCTTTTCTCTAAATCTCACGAAAATTCAAGACGTTGCGTCAAATTTAGACATTTACAGCTGCTAGGTGTCACGTGTTATCATATATTATGCCAAAACTTCCTTTAGAAAACAATACAAAACATTTAGATTAAAAGATTAAAACCATAGCCTATAACACAAATATTATAAACATTTCAGATTTATGTGTTTAGTATAGTTTGATTGTTCTACAAACTTAAATAACATATGTATTATACAGGGTAGAATATACAAGAAATTCTGCATGAAATATCAATAAAAACTATTGCGTACGGTTGTAATACTAATCACGGATGAGTTTTAAAAGATATATCGTTTTATAAAAGCTGACAACTGGATTTTTCTTACTCTGATAACATTTATGCTTGCTTTTATCAAGCAACTCAAACGAAAAAGTCAAAGTAATAACATACAAGGCAGTTTATTTTATATTTTCTCTTATTAATTTGACGCAATTACTTAATTAAAAGCACATACATGTTTACAAGGTTGAATAAAAAGTAACGCCCAAAATGTGAAAAAAAAAGTCAATACTTAATCATTATCGGACAACTCAAAATCACGCAAT
The DNA here is from genome assembly GCF_000517525.1 of Limulus polyphemus. NCBI lineage: Eukaryota > Metazoa > Arthropoda > Merostomata > Xiphosura > Limulidae > Limulus > Limulus polyphemus. The sequence goes on along the minus strand of NW_013666099.1, from coordinate 145,007 downwards.
ATTTCACATATTATGTTCTGTCTACCAAACAGTATGTGACGTTGAATTGCAAACAGACCATTTCGGTTTTTTTATAAGTCTGAAACATAAAGAAAACAAAATAACCTATCAGGGATAATATTTGTGATACGTTTTATAAGTGGGGAGTAAATATAACATTGTATCTTAGAAACTTTTTAAGTTCATATGATTCGTTCATTTTTTATTTAAAACGTAATGAATTACTTTCGTCACGAACTCTTTCTCTTTTTTTTTAATTGGTGTATATATTGTTACGGCAGCGGAAGTCACGTGACTCTGGTAACACGTCATGAGATTCTCGAAGGATCGTGACTTTTCCAGGCAACTCTAGTCTTTTCCAGACGCCCTCTATTTTAGTATATAAGCTTGGCAAATAATTGCAGATAGATAGAGACAGATAACTGAGTCAAGTGAGCGGTAGTGACGGTAATATAAAGTGTGTGTTTTGTTATCGAGATTGCAAACATATTGACTGTGGAAATTCTGTGTATTATAAAGTTATATCGAGAAATAATAAACTAATTTTAGTTAAGAAAGGACTTGTATCGCTGAAGTTTCTCGGAAACAATTTCTATGGGAAATTAACAAACGAACAGAGACGTAACAATATATGTGTGTGTGTGTATGTGTGTTGATAAGTGAAATAATTACGTAAAAGTGAAATCAAAACATTTTCCAAGTTGTGTTTCATACACATATTTACCAGTTTCTTCTATTCTGATTGATGATATAATACCGGGATACAAATATTTTATTGTGAATTTATATACATATACTAGTTGTAAAAAAGTACCAAGTCTAAAGTTTCTGTGTAAAAACTGAGCCTCACAAAGGGATTATTATAATTTGTATAAATAGCAGCAGATGGCAGCAGTATCATCCCAAAGAGCTGCTGTGTTTTATTTCATCTAATGTTACATATTAACCTGAGAATTAGTTTTGTTAAGTACTGACAAAATATGTGATTATACCTAATTATACTGATAGAATGAATAAATTTTATTTTCTATTTCGATATGCTAATTAAAAATAAAAACAAGAATTTGATTGAATTAAAAAATATGATATTTACTGAATTATAAGAGAATTACTTATTGTGAGAAAATGGCTTGCTGTTTCAGTATTTGATGTATTTTTTTACTTAAACACGTGGACCTGTAACGTAGAGAATCGATTTGGCCATGTGGTAAAGCTGGCGAGGCAAGATGAATTAATGTGGTACCACAAAATATTCCCCACACTCTTAGGTGTGGATGCATCATAATAGTGACAGGTCAGTAAGTTAGTGTGGATAATGGGTGGTAGGGTGCTGCTGACTGACACCTTTTCTCTGATCAATAGTTCAAAATTAAGTACAGTGGCAGGCAGATAACCTTAGTAGCTTTGTCATAAATACAAAATACAAATACCTTAGCTGTAACAGCATTTACTCACGAAGCTAAAATTTGTAATTTAATAGCAACATAGTAAATAACTTGTATATCTATGCATAAGCTGCAAAATTAGGGGCGTTATAGCACCCCACTTCTTATGGCTCAAAAAAGAACAACACATATATGGGTCTATATTAAAAGTTGGAATGAATGATTGAACCAGGAGCTTAGAAATAAGTAGTAGTGCAATCGATAAGGGATGTTACATCTTAACGACGTGAATATTCAGTTAATTCATAACTGTTTATATATGAATTGAGACACCACTTTTTTGTGACGCGTATGTATCAAAAAAGTATTGTATCTGTTGTTTGAAATATTGTTTCTTGCAGAAGCCCAAGTTTGACACAATGTGGTCACTCGCAAGAGGTTTGTTTGTTTGTTTTGAATTTCGTGTAAAGCTACACAAGGGCTATCTGTGCTAGCTGTCCCTAATTTAGCAGTGAAAAACTAAAGGGAAGGTTGCTTATCATCCCCCCCCACCGCCAACTTTTGGGCTACT
>NW_013666099.1:117849-143041 GCF_000517525.1 Limulus polyphemus | reverse complement strand
CGAATAGTGGGATTGACCGTCACATTATAACGCCCCACGGCTGAAAGAGCGAACTCGCATGAGGTCACAAAACTACATTGTTGTGTATGTCAGCCTCACATATCAGCTTGAGGGGAGACTAGGTAGGACTATCATTAAAAGCTGTCATCATGAAGCGTAACTCCTTCTTCTCTTCTTCCCATTATTACGACCTGTTATACAGATCATCACTATTTATCCGTACATGACGCCTATGCATCTACTTCCCCTCAATTTTCCAATTCGCTCCTCCGCCTATATTTTGTATAGAATTATTTTGGGGTTAAAACACCGTGATTGATTATGATGTAAAACCAATATAATGATTCTCTTTGATTTTGATGCGTTTTTTATATGTCATATTATTATTGTAAACCGTGTTATGTTTATCATTAACTTTAATTTCAATTGGACTGATGAGTCTTTCACAGTAAATATTACTATCTACTTAAATATACGTCTTTTACTTCATTTTCAACTTAACTGTTATATTTAGATTGTCTTCAGGAGCTATTCCATCATAAGGGTTTATTTTAGAAATTGCTTTTACATGCCAAATTAGTATAATGTCTAAATCAATAATTCTCAAGCTGAGGTCGCGCCATCCCTGGCGGCGCAGTATGTATTTTGGGGTGGGGTGTGAGTGGTTCACAAAAATAACATAATAAATACCACACATACATCTATACTAATATGTAAGAAATATTCTCATAAAATTTACGTTATGCATTCTTACAAATATGTTTGTTTGAACCTGTGGTGCGCTAGGATTTTCTAATATTTAGTGATAATGGCGAATTGGATTTTAATTTTAACTGTAAATGTACAAACGGGTGTGCATGGGTGGGGCGTTAAGTATCACAGACAAGTATCAAAAATTTGAGAACTACTGGTTTAAATAATTTACGTAGTTATCAGGGTCTTACTTCGTTCTGTTTAATTTGTGATATTGATACTATGGAATTTTTTTATCAACACGATTAAAGTTTTTTAATATAGTTAATTTATTATTAGAAATGTTAGTAGTTTTATAGTGATAATAATTTTACAAACTGTGCTTTGAAATCCGTAATGGTTTAATTAAAAGAAATATGATAAAAAGCATATGTGATCTAACGTTATTGTTATAATTAATATTAGGCTTAGAGATATTTATTTCTTAAATAATAACTGAATAGTGTTGCCACCTAGTGAGAGAAATGGTGTTTTCTTTCTTGTCATAACACTGTTGTGGAAGTGGTTTGAGGCGTTAGTGTGGCTGCCTGCAGTTGTGGCACGACTGAGGGTTTGTGTAGTGCTGTGCAGTCTGTGTTTTTTACGACAAATTTCTCTTATAAGTTCTATATAACTTTAAAAACTGACCATACCCAATGTCGGATTATGGCAAGCGCTAAGTCTGGCGTGCACGTTGTGCAGCTGAAACCAATATGTGTGCCGAAAAGTCTGCAAGATGGGAACAAATTCATCAAATGGGATGATGTGAGTAGACTGTTTCAGCAAGCATGGTTACAACTTACATAGTCACTAAACTCGCAACTTACGCAAGCGTTAACCTACTGTAATTTCAAATAATGTTACATTGATTATTAAACTGTTTGAGTTTGTGAGTAACATTTGTATATTAATGTTTAGATTAGTAAGTTCCCGTGTCTGTGTTGGAGTTTAACGATAATGTTACTTTTAATTTTGAACTTAGTTATAAATAAATAAATAATTGCCTTAGGTCGGTAAGCTGTAATATTACCGTAGACTTTTAAAATAAAAATGAGCTTATGCCGGCGGAGTTTACTTTTATTTTTGAAGTATTTCTTGGGTTTTAGAGTGTTTAAATTGTGGTAATTTAGATAAGCCTTAGGTGATTTCAAACCATTAGACATTAGTTTTACTTGTAGTTACATTTACTGAAGATGGATTTAATATTTTCAAAGATATAGGCGATTAGTTATATATACTATATTTCTGTTTCATCAGAATGTTCATTAATAAGAAGGTTTATGATAAAACTAAAAATATTTTAAACTGAAGTAAGATCATTTTGCAGGTACCTAATGCCTTGAATGTCTTTTTTTCGACAGTTATGAAAATCTACTAAGAGTTCAAAACATGTGGATTAGAAATATTTCGTAAAGCAGATTTAAAAGATTGAATATGTGTTTATATGTGTGTGTGTGTGTGTGTGCGCGCGCGCGCGCTAATGTCTTGGTCAAACTTTTCTTTAATTACTGTTATAAAATTTGTAATTATTTGAAGTTTCCCAGTAAATAACTGTACATAGAAACTTAGGCATACAGCTATAGCCTAGGTGTGATTCATGTTTGAGCTTGCGTTTTAAAAATTTACTTCTCTTCGTTGTTTGAAAAAACTACAATTTTTAATCTTTTTGAGTGTGTTCCCTAGCCGAGTTACATTTTAAGTGAATTTCTTGTTTATTCATCCTTGATTTTTCTTTTTATACTATAATATATGTGCATTTACTGTTATGTACATTTTGTTTTCTTTGTGTTAAGCCTTAAGTTGTAGAAAAACTATTTGTTTTGCATGTGAAGCTTGTGGTAAACGTGGCAGATATTTTTAAAATCATCATTTACAGTTCTAATTTCTTTCTTATATTGTTATCCTGAATATATATTGAAATTTTATTAGCCAAATTGTATATGGCATGTTTGGTTTGCGTGAGTTTTACAAAAAATAACATAGAGAATTTATAGTTAACAACTTACGTGTTCATTGTTAGAACTACAATTTAAATATCTATGCAAGGCTTCATAATCATAGTTGATCTCTTTCGTCTTAGTGGATGAATGTAAACACTACATTTAAGAAACTATTAATAATGAATAGATTTACATCGAATTATATACATTATTTATTCCATCGCCGTGACTGCAGCTGTTAAAATATTTTAGAGATGATTCCATCTCGTATGGAAGCATTATGGTGGAAACACATAGTAACATAGGTCATATCGATGAAAATTAAACTGTTGTTTTAAGGTAGCGTAACGCCATAAGGCATCCAAACTTTAAAGTTGTTTTTTATTATCGTGAGAGAAATATACATTAAATTTATATTTAAGCTAGTTCTATTGAAAATGTTGTGGGATGTTTTTTTTATTATTCGGTAAAATGAATAATACAAAGTCAACTTAGCCCACATTTTTTTCTTTGATCACAGTTTCTACGCTTTGTACAAGTTCCACATAACTAACGATAGGCCTAACTTCGTAAACAAATAACGACTCGCCGTCAATTCCACTTGCAAATTTTCTAATTCGTATAGAATAATCAAGTAACAAACTAACCTAGTCTCACCTAACACGTATTTTAAATATTTTCTTAAGCATTCAGTTTCAGCAAAATGCCAGTATTATGCTAACGCGCTCATAACGTAATATTAAAAGCTACCTTTTGTTAAAACAATATGTAAAGTAAAACAAAAAACACACCACTCACTTCTTGGATTGCTAAGTTCCTTGAACAGTCGTATTGTGCATAGGAAACAGAGTTCATTAAGCTTAAACTTTCACAATTAACAAAATTAATATAAAAAATATAGACGTTACAACCTAAATTTTGATTAACTAAAAATCTTTCTTTATTGTACAGTTACCAAATCTCCTTTGTGGTTTTCTTTACTGTGGCTTATAGTATGAAGATGGGGTGACCTCTTGACCTTTATCAACATTTGCTGTCTAGTTACTGGGGTTTTTTCATCAGATACATGGCTGAGAGAATCAACTGGTGGCTTCATCCCTGGTAATACTTTGAAAGTGATGTTCATAGGAAACTGACTCTTCAGTAGGTTGGTTTACCCCTAGTAAATTCTTATCTGAAGCTCGCCACTTGGCCATTCTCTAATCAGTGTACTTTCAGAGGTGATCAGAATGGATGACATTTGGCTTAAACTGCCTGTCATTCTAGAGATTATAAATTACATCATTGATATTATTGAGTATAGCATAGTATCCTTCTCAATATCTTATTAACTTTGGAGATTGCCTTGTCTCATGGCACATTTACCATGTTTTTATGATGTAATCCTGTCTTATCAGCATTTACATTTATTGCAACATTTTATCTTGTCATTAGCTTTTTTAAATCTTTCTCATGTAAAGTCATGTATAGCATGAGTGGTGATCCTTAGTTTGTCTGCATATCTGTTTCAGACTAGCGAGTGACAGTCTTTAGGGTGTGAGTACAAGAAGGTCTTTGGGTTCTTCCCCAAACATCAGTGATGCTGGTATGTTGTCTTTAGCTTTGTATCATTGTTCAATAACTCAGTAGTAGGAGTGGAAAATCTTCATCCCACTTTCTGATGTTCATTCACATGAATTGATTTAAAGATGCATAGTTGTAACTATGCCATTCCATAGATATGATGTGTTTCTGCAAACTTGTCTGCTAATTTCTTTAATTTGATGAGGTAGTGATGTTGCTGGAGTTGTCTAGGAAGGTCCTACGTTAATTGATGGCACAGCATTAGTGGTAATTGGTATGGACCAGATGGATTCTGTCACTCTATGTTTCATATTTATTGGTGTTTGAGGTTGGAATCCTTAAGTGATTGCAAACTGTGAGGTAACACTAACTCAAAGTTTACGTCACTGAACTAAGTAGCTGACTCAATAATCAATCAACAATCTAACAGAGTCTTGCTTATCAGACATTTAATGTTGTTCAAATCTTTTCCTAAACTCTCATAAAAATTCTAGTCTTTAGGTCACGTGTTCATAATATGATGTTAAAAACTCCCTTAGTAAAAAATAATACATCTAAATTTAAAGAAGAACGACATAAATCCATTACATTATCATTAGATAGTTACAGTATAGGTAACATCATGTAATGTGGAGGACGTGAGAATCAAGAGATAAGTTGTCAAGGCTGCAAGTTGGTAACAACCTACTGATCAAGATTACAAACCAACCTCATGACAAAAGTTAATAACCAACCTTGACCAATACAATTTTTAAATAAATTTAACTTAACATAAACTGTTAAAAATATTTTAACATTTTTAGTAGTAGGATTTCAAATAGATACAATGATACTTTTAGACTTCTAGATTTTATGGTTATTGCATGTACTGATATTAAGATATTAACTTTTATCAATACAGAACTTAAAAAAGCTTGTTTCTAAATTTTTTGCATGGCTGAAATATGATACTTGTACTTGTTGATTTTTCTTTCCATGGGAGAGTGATTAGATTTATATAAAGTAATCTGTTAAACTTTTTGATATGCCTAAATGCAAACTTGTACTTTGTTGTATTAGTCTGAATTATTTTGGATATATGGATGTGAAAAACTATCCACTTTAAATAATCTGTCTTATATTTAATATGAGAAGGTTAGTAATAGATTTGAAAATTAGATATCTAGTTTATCTTTTGGAAACCGACATTGTACACCCAGACTTGTTTATAAACAAAAATATTTTTCCTTCAAATTGTTAACTTGTAAAATAGTCCTCCTAATTGTAATAAACTAATCAAAGTTAGTGTTTCTGGTTATTACTATTTTCGATTATTCAAACTATCCAGGTAATTGAAATTTTGCCATTATGATTTCTCATTATTATTTTGGATTAATTCAAGGTTGTGCAGCTTAATTGATTAGTGTCATGATTTATGAAAGAATCAATTAATGAAAATTAGTATTTCTGATTATTCTTTTGTTTATTATCCCAACTGTCCAAGTCTCATGTGAATAATCAATCGGCCAAATGGAATCAATTAATTAGTGACAGTAAATTCTACTAATCAACCAGCTATAATCTACATGTAGTTGTAAAAGTTACATTAATATTGTGTTTGGTATTTACTGTGTGAAAATAATGATTGACTTCAATAGACAAATAACCTTCTGTCATCTTTTTTGTCATTATTTCAAATCTAAGTATTAGTATTTATTATGGAATCTACAGTGTACAGTTCTACAAAACCTTTGCCAAATAAAAATTGATGTACTAACTAGCTAGGTAACAAAAAAAAAAGGCCACCAAATTATCTTTCAACCACCCAGATATAACACAAATATTTTTGATGACTTCTGTCTTAACAATAATGATATATAATTAGATCAAAACAGTAGAAGACTCTTAGTTAGATATACATCTGTGATGTTAAAACAAAAAGTTTTAACCAGAAAAATGATGGTTGCCGAGAAGTATGGGTGGGTTCCACGGTAAACAAACCGAGAAACAGATGGTGACCGCTGTGTTTTGATAAAGCTACCAAAAAGCTAAAATATCACACCTATACTGTTTTTGTCTCTAATATTAAGTGTCATTGCTATTTAAGAAAACATTTGTTCTGTGTTTGAAAGGCATAATGTATACAAGAATCTGCATTAAAATTTATTAATTATACAACTCTCTGAACATTTTATGCATTTAAACTCAAAGTTTGGATTCTAAAACTAACATCAAACTTATGTAGAAAGTAGTTCCAATATTATGAAAAAAGCATTAAAAAGTGAATTATTCTTATTTTAAAATTTATAGATGAAAACGTAAGGTATGTATATGTGGTATGATATTTATAATAACTATTGTAAGAAAGATGTTTAAACTTTCATTGTTTTAAACATTAATGGAAGATTTTGATTGTAAAAAAATATATAATTCTGTGTAGGTGCAGTTGTTTGTACATTTTTGTTTTCAAATAATGAATATCTAGCTGTCAAGGAATAAATACTTTGCTCTGACATTGCTTAGTTTTTAAAATATTTGTTTGTTTTTTGCACAAAACATAGTAGGTAGATGACCTAGGATCATCTCAACCAAACATGAAATATGGTGTTTTCTGTCTATAAGTTCATGTGACCAGTTTTTGAAAGGACCCAAGCTAGCTGAATACATCATCTCCTTTAAGAAACCATTCTACACATGTAGTTTTGTCTGAGAACAAGTCTATATCTAGGCCTGCAAAGCTTTTAGCAGTGACATTTCAGTTCAAATTGCTTTTAGAAGACAAATAGGCACACTCCAATGTCATCATAATTTTGAACACCTAAATCAAATCTTTCCTAATTCTCTTATGTTATGAAGATAAAACCTTCTTATACCAAATTAAGTTTCATAATTCGTGTCTTTGAAACTAGGAATGTTCTGTTGTAGTCAGTCTCCTTTTCCAACAAGTCAAAATGCTCTTTTCAGAAAGGCTATAAAAACTAAATGCAATATTCTGGGTAAAGTAATACAAAAATTTTTAAAGAGCAAGAATTTCATCTCCACTCTTAAAAAAAAATGTCTAAGTGTCATTATCTTGTTAACATTTTTTTATAATAACCAAATACCTGCTAAAATATTTTAGTTATACAAATAATTCCAGATATTTTTAAAATTAGCAGGAAATGATTTGTGACATTTTACATATTTGATTAGTTTTTACAAATACTAAGTTGTCATGTGATTTTAACTATTGCAATGTATCTCTTTTTTTCTATCTTTCCACCCTGTACTCAGTTGTGTTGCATTTTGTGGTATATTATTGATTGTCTCTTATCTTAATGTTTTCTCTAGTATTATTTTACCAGATGAAACATGATAAAATTCAAAGCATCAATTTTAAATCACTTGATTGCAATGCAATCAGGTCATTGAAATGCTTCTCCTTGTAACATTTGCATAACAAACAAAATTTGTTCAATTCATTTATCTGTGGGCACAAATTGTTGGAAATATTTAGTTGTGCAATGATTTTAGTTCTTGATGTTTCAATCTTTGTGATAAAACTATATAGACAACTTCATAAATTTTAGATGATGATTTTTATTATTGTAATTTACATAAATTTTTAAAGCTTTTTTAAAATTGTAAATTGCCAGTATTTCTTGTGTAAGAAAAAAAAAGATTCCTCTCTAGACTCTTATTTGAAAATGTGTTCTTATGAACAAACATTCTTCATGGATATTAAGGGTAATTAGGTGTTTTTATTTAAAAAAAAACACTGTGCTGAAATTAATAGTTCATAGTTTTTTCAGAATACACATTTTATATCTTATATAAATTGACAACTTATTGTATGCATTGTAACTTGAAGCTTTCTGAAGTTATTGGAAAATTAAGAACATTTCAACAACACTCGCATCTCATTTGCTAGCACTTGGTGTAACTACTGTGACTATCAGTAACCTCAAACAAATGTATGATGCCCCTAATGGACAATACTTTTCTCTCTCTCATTTGTGTACCTATACTTTTAGATAAAATTTATATTTAAGGTGTTTTTTTTTCAGCTATAGGCATGAATAATTTAATTTCTGAATTTTCTTACCTTGATAAGTTGTAGATGAAAATACATATTTTTTGCTAGGTTTTTGAAAAAACTTTTGTTTGTTTGACTTTTTGATTGCTGGTACAATAATTAAGTACACAAAACCTAGGCTAAAACATAATGTTATGCTTAAGTTCTGTGTACTTGATAGTTGTTGCACTAGTGATTGATAGAAATACACAATTTTCAGAAAAATTTACTGAAAAGCTGTGATTTCCTCAAATACAAGCATGAATGTTGTTAATTTGTGTAAAACATACTTGAGGTTTTATTCCTCTAACTCAAAAGGTTCATTGAGGGGGGAGATAGATGACCTCATCTGTCCCTCCATTTGATAACTAGAGTTCTAAAGATATTTTAATCAACCTTCACAGGTCACTTCCTTTAGGGCTGGGGAAGAATCTTATTGACACTGGAGTTAAAAGGCTAAATGTTAAAGTCACCATTTAAAAAAAGAAATAGAAATTTGGTTTCTGAGTAAAAGAAAACCTAAACCTAAAATACACATTGTACCAAAACAAACAAAAAGTTAATGGTTAGGAAGATCAGCAACTCTACTGATGGCTGTTTATTAGTAAAACATTTGTAGTTTCTAAGTACCAGATCTTTCATTGTTATAAAGACATTGTGAATATTGATTAATTCTATTCTATTTGTTTACTTTACCTTTTGATTTTTATTGGTGGAAATTTTATAAATAAATTTAAAAACAAACAAACAAAATCATTTCCTTCTCTATAGTAGTTTAGTTTTAATTGTAGGATTATTTTCATACAGATTTCTAATACAGTTAAAATAAAGAATGAAACATCTTATCCTTTTCAAAATGAACTGTTCAAATACATGTTTTTTGCATAAGTTATATTTAGATGTAAGAAAAAAAAAGATTTAAAAACAAAATCAACATTGGGAGATTTAATCCTGATATGTAAATGTATAAAGTATTTATAGGTCATTGAATGTTACAGTTTTCCTGAATTTTTAAAACTTAATTACAGGCTAAAGCTTGTCTCGTATCTGTAATAAGAAAGTTGTATGTAGAGTAAGTTAAGTGCAACTTTATATTGCCTTGGTTTTTTTTTATTGGTTTTTTTTAAGTTACAGTAATTGATGATTAGTTACATGGATTATGCAAAAAAGGAGTTCAATGTTCCCTAGTTGTTATTTACCATAAAAGCAAAGTAATTGAAATTGGTGGATTTTGTATTGCCTTAGATTATTTTAATGATATTTTAAATGACTAAGGTATTTTTAGCCTCATGGGCTTTGTGATAAGAGTTTAGTACTCACAGCACGTCATTGTTTATAACAACCAGATAATTGAGATTGTATGTTTACCTATTGTATGCAAACTATTATTATCATCTTTTAAGTTAGTAAGATTACAATTAACTGGTTTTCTTTGTGTTTATAAGGTGTGAATTAACAACCCCGTAAAGTTCATTCTTGTATTTTATTGATATGTGTAGGTGTTAAAAAATACAGGTTTGTTTGGCTACATTGCTAGAACTATTTAAGGCATAGAAACTGATTTGGTTGTTATCACTCGGATAGCTGCCTTTAACACATGGTAATAATGTACTAGTGACTTAAGAGGTACATCTACTAGATGTAAAAGAAGAAAAATTAGGGAATTGAAACTGTGTGACAATACCCATTTGTCAAAGTAGTGTGTTCTCATGTATTTTCATAAAACAATGCTTTTTTCCATTCTAGATAAAAAATTAATTGAATTAGGACATCAAGGATAAGTTAAGAGCAAATATTATTACTTTTTGCAAAATTTACTTTTATTGTTGCATATGAAAAACAGATCTATTAGAAAGCTTGTGTGTCAGATTCATATGGCATCCTATTAAAGTGTATATTTTCGAAGCAACAAAGTAAGTCAACAGAGTAGCTGTTTTATTTCAATCAATATTTCTTTATTATAAAGTGAATCTAGTGTTATCTCTTAATTGCATGGATCTCTCTATATTTGGTTTGATAATAATAGTTTAATTTGTTTAGATGTTTTAGGAGTCAAGATTCTGGTCTGTTATGTGTAATGATACATTGGATGGTTTAGATTTTATATTTTCATTAGACATAGTTGTATGGATATTACATAAAAATAATAACCAGTTATTGACTCTAGTTAATATTGATTTCTTCTTTTTATCATGATGATCTGTTAATAATAAAGTCACTCAACAGTCATTAAGTTTATGAATAAAACTTAACTCAGTAAAACTAGAAGATTTGAGTCATTAGCGTACATCATTAGGGGAAGTTCTTAAAGTTAACACTAGAGTAGAGGCTTGTATTTGGAATTTCAAGTGTAAACTAAGAAGCAGCATTTAAGTCTTTGCTTTTAGTATTCTGTAACTTAGTGTCCTACTTTTAAGAGATCAACTCAGGTGTAAAAGGTATTTGATTCTAGAAACTTGGGCCTGAATAAACACTTGGATTTAAATGTGGCACTTTTGTATTGGTTAAAAGCTTAAAATAATGCAGCTACTTCAGCAGGTTAGGAAATTAGTGTTACTTTGCGTAAAAAGTCTGTTAGATTTCTAGTCAAATGGGATTAGCAACTTTTTCTTGAAGTTACTAATGACTAGTTTTTTTTTTATAAAGTGTTATAGTACCTCCTTGTTTTTAACAGGGACCACCTAGACATAAATTCTCTGTTTTTTTTTTTTAATAATAAACAGTTTTTAACATTTAACAATAACTGTTTGTAAGCCCAGTTGTGGGAGAACTGAAAAACGTTAAAAGTAAATCATCCAATAGTGCTAACCAAAAAGTGTTACTCAGAACGTCTGAAATAAGGTGAAATTTATTTATTATATTTTATTTTTATTCAAACAATCCTAATTAAACCAAAAATATATGTGCTTTATAGCATCTGTTTGTTCAACCTGTTTTTTGTATGTGAATTTCCTAGAATTATGATGTCAGATATCCTATAAACTGTAAATTTGTGTTTAACATTTGTAACTATTATTTACACTTTTTACTTTTGAAATATTTATGTTTTTATGAATTTATTCTATAAAAATTTAAAACTCGTACAACTTAATGGCCAGGTGTGTATAACTGTTTAAAGTCTAAAATTATAACCAAGTTTCTGAAATATTTAAACATCATTGTGTTATAGTAAATTTATTTTATATGTGGCATACATTAATGAGGTAGGTTCATATAGCTACACCTGCATGTTCAAAACAGCAGGTGCATTTGTAGATAATAGTTGTGTAGTAGATGGTGAATAAAACTTGGTTCACCTGGCAACTTACACAGAGTTTATGTATATACAAATAGGCCACCAGGGTTTCCAGTGGTCAGGGGTAAAAATAAAATCTTAATGAGAAAAAAATTCACGAAATCTTGATATTTTATGAATGATTAGTGAACTGTACGGAATGGTTAGTTGTGCACACTTTTGTTCCAATCACGATAGTTTGTGAGTATCATATGTGTACAATATTTTATACGTATAATTGGTATATTTATACAAAGGTATATTTTAAAAATATTTAAATTATTACTGTAGTACATCCAAAGACTGCAGGATTAGTCAGTTTATTAAATGGGATGATGAAAGACCATTGGAAATAATTTTGGTCAGGAAAAATTGTTTAAAAGTCTAGGAATACTTGGGAGACTTCACTTTGTTTTATGACTAGGAACCTTGATGGTACTGCATTGTTTATCTGCTAGAAAACTTGAAATAGATAAATTTCTTCAAATCTTATTGTTATTGGTTGCAAAATTAATTATGTTAAACAATATTTTTAGACTTTTAAGTCATAAAGGGTTTTGTTGTTATTTCATTTGAATAAGGTACTTGTCTGACTGATCATCTGGGTGTTCAACTGTGAGACCAAATGTCAGATAGTATTTTCATGCATCTTTAAACATTACCTATAAAAATTACATTCACACTCTTTAAAAGAAAATATCATTTCCATTTTTTTGGAATCTATGATATTTAAGGTTAATCTGGCTCTGAGTTACAAGATTAATTCAGTTAAAACTGTTAACTTGTGCATATTTGTGTCTAAAACTTTGATGGTACAAGTAGTGTGAATATCTTTAGGGTGGTCATTATTTGCAGATAAAAGTTCAGGTTAAAAATTCTAAAGCTCTCACCCCCTAGTTTTGTTTCATTGCATAAAACAAACTATTAACTGCCCAACTTCACTCATTTTGGACCATATATAGAGGTTCATAAATGAGGTTGAAGTTCTAGACTACAGTGGTTTCATACTGTATATATATATATTATCTATTATAAAGGATTTGTTTCAAGTATATTATTATTTTATTGCATGTACAATGGTATAATTACATGATTTTGAACTGTCTATAGTGCCTTCCCGTAGTCTCCTGTGAGCTTCCTTGACTCAGGGTCAAAATCCAGATGGACTTTCAAAACACCTAAACATGTCTGTTGTGTTCTTTGTGATGAAATCTTCATTGAATATGTTCTCTGATTTCCTGATATTTAGTTGAATGCACTTTGAAGTTCATGATTCATCCAATTCTTCCTTCTCATTTAGTGTCTTTACCATTGCAGATTTTGTCTTTATGGCTACAGCTGAATTAAATAATGCCAAACTAATGAACTTCTCATTGAGATGCCATAAATGTCCAGCAAATTCTGGACAGGAAGATTTTGAATGAGAAGAATTCACCTTATTATACTTAACAAGACATTGTAAGAAGTTAAGATCATTGCAAGGAGTAGAAATGGCATCATGAGTAGTGAACTATGTCCTAATATAGACTCAAACAATAAAAATACAGATGTCTTCCTTTGTAATGGCCATTGAGCTTAAACTATCCCAGAAATCAGATATTGTGGGCATATAATTGCTTTGATTACCCATCATGAATGATGCAGTGCTTTGGGTGCTATAAATTGCATTTCATGAGGAGGGATGCTACCAAGAAAGGTTATGGCTAGTACAAGATTCTCTTGATAATTGTCTTTAGGTTGCCTGATGTGAAGTTGTCTTATAGCATACTTACTCTATGGCTTCTACTACTTTATCATGGCCAGCTGCAATTTCATAACTGCTGGAATTTATTGGTAATTGCAATATTTAGACCAGAGGAAAGCCCCATACAGTTTTTTAAAACATATTCTAAGACAAGTTCTAAGATATGTTGCTGACATGCCAAATATAGAAGATTCTTGTTTAATCTTTGTTATAACACTTCACATGCTTTATTTTCATGATTATTGTAGCTTGCTGTTGTGCCAAAGTTAACTACCTTTACACAATCAGTGATTCCCCACTCTTCCAGCAAACATGCCACATCAGAAGCTTGAGCCTCTCTAGTGTTAGAAATCAAATTTCGAACACCTAGGAGTTGGTTTATTCCTGCTTCATACAAGATCACTGAGAGATGATCATTTGTTCTTTCTGAGAAGTAAAAAGTGACAGCATAGATTATTTATGAACATTTTTGAACATTCTTAATAAATTGGGATACTCTGGAATATTTCAGAATGTGCTATTATGCTCCATAATAATATGCTAGAACATTACAGAATAAACCAGAGCCTTTCAGAAATTATTTAGAATATTCTGGCATGTTCTAGAATATTCAGAATATGAAGATATTATGCAACTTGCAAGGTAAAATTTCAACTGCCTTGAGCTACTCCTAAACATTATTCAATATGATTAAAACTTGGTGTGAGTTAAATATTTATACATTGGAACAAAATTCGGTGGTGAGTGTGCTGTAAATCAAACTTTCAAAAATAAGGACTTCTTTTTTTGTACATCTCTTTGGATGAAATCTGCTAAAGAATATTAACAATAACTCAACTAAGCCGTACAGCAATTAAGCATGGAAACTGAAACCAAAAATTGACAGTTTTCATATGTTGTGTGTCAATAGTTAGGGCTTTGGTTATACACATTTTATGTAAATATACTTATATATGTATATATTCATGTCTAGGTGCTTGATTTTGTGCATGTTAGGATAAGGCTTATGACAAGATTTAGATGTTTTATTCTTTTTAATTTTATCTCCATAGAAAACAATGTACCAATTATGCTACTTAGAAGTACATTCATGCTGAAGGATACAGAGCACTAGTCTGTCTATATATCTATCTGTCTAGATATACATTTGTGTTATTTTTTTTCTTCTTGTATTTATCTCCAATAACCTTTAACAGTATGTTAAAATAGTTAGATAACCAACATTCTTTTGATCTGTTAGCTGTCACTGTTCTTTTAAATGGGACTTCCAACTGTTATGTGCAGTATAAGGAAAAATAAGAATCAATTGATAGGCTATGGAAACATCACTAATGTTATTAAATTAATATTAAAAACAACTTTGAGGGTAAAATAAAACTTAACATTTCTATGTCAAGTAAAATAAATCTTTCATCTGGTTATTAGCTGTATGTCTATATAGAAATTCACTACATTAAGTAAAATAAATCTTTCCTTTGGTTATTAGCTGTATTTTTCTACAGGAATTCACTACATCAAGTGAAATAAATCTTTCCTTTGGTTATTAGCTGTATGTCTATACAGGAATTCACTACATTAAGTAAAATAAATCTTTCATCTGGTTATTAGCTGTATGTTTATATAGGAATTCACTACATTAAGTAAAATAAATCTTTCATCTGGTTATTAGCTGTATGTCTATATAGGAATTCACTACATCAAGTGAAATAAATCTTTTATCTGGTTATTAGCTGTATGTCTATATAGGAATTCACTACATTAAGTAAAATAAATCTTTCATCTGGTTATTAGCTGTATGTCTATATAGGAATTCACTACATCAAGTGAAATAAATCTTTCATCTGGTTATTAGCTGTATGTCTATATAGGAATTCACTACATCAAGTGAAATAAATCTTTCCTTTGGTTATTAGCTGTATTTTTCTACAGGAATTCACTACATTAAGTAAAATAAATCTTTTCTTTGGTTATTAGCTGTACGTCTATATAAGAATTCACAGTCTTTTATTTGTTTAGCATTAATTAATTGTTTGGTTATGTGAATTGTTTTTATTATTTACAAATTTATACAAGTTTCCCTTGGATTCTCCAAACATTGGTAATACTGTCTGTCTATGGTTATTATACTATTTCTTTAAAGCATATTTATCTGTGTGAGACAATCTTTATTCTTGTATGTTACAGTAAGAATAGCTTACATTTAATTATCATTCCTTTTGAGACGAATGATTTGAAAAGTGTTTAATTAATTCAAAACGAGGTTCAGTCTGAGATTTGTAATGTCTCAAAGGAATGACATAGAGAGGGTTTTACTATTTATAGCTTAATTATCACTATATCGCTGCTATGAACAATAATTATGTACAATTTGCCAAAAAGAGATCTAAAACTAAATATTGCAATATAGAAGGTATCTCTGCTAAGTTCCTTTAAATTATATTAATCACCACACAGGTAACGAAAGTGATTAATTACATGCGAGAAAACATACAATGTACCAACATTAACTAAGCGAAAAACATGCTAATTATCTTGAATAAATTAGTGTAAACTGTGTTTCCTGGTTAATATATTCGCAAAGATAGAAACAATGTCTAGGGGGAGCAGTTGTCAACACTATAAACATTCCAATTTCGTTCTTATTTTCTCAATATCAAATAACAGTTTTATTCTTTACAGAAAAAGAAAGTAGGTTGATTTAACCTGTGTTGTTTAGAGGCTGCGGAAAGAAGCGAACGTCAGACTCCCAAACCGAGGAATATCCATTGCAATTACCTTCTCGAGAAATTATAGGGTAATTTTCGGGTTTCTGGATTGGAATGAGAAAAATTAAAAGCTGGTGCATTTCTTTGTGTTGCGGTAATGACACATAAAAATGTATGCACATTATAATGCATAATATTCTTAGTAAATAGTTTAATTTAATGTTAATGACTGTAGGTATACTAGCTGTTAAACATTGGCTTTGATGCGTTTGTACCCTTGTAGTGACTTTCTTAATGTAATGCCGTGCCATCAAAGTGATAATTTGTGTTTAATATTTCAAGGTTAACGTAGTTTATGGCGAAGGATTTTTGGAGAAATTATTTCTATGGTTCTATAGATACATATATGTCATATGAAAGAACGGAAAGGAGGAATTTGCATGAAGCTAAAAACGCAACAATACCAACGCTACTTAGAAGAACTTGTAGTATAAGGTTATAATGAGCCCAAAGCATGGGTTATGTAGAAGGACATTTCATTTCGTTCAAGTATGTGTGTGTGTATGTAATACAGTGTTGTTCGTCTGTTTGGTTTATTGACGTCACAAGGTGTTGTTGAGGGGGTTGTTTGAGGAACTCAGATGGATCTTCTCCACATAGATCGATTGTAAATGGATAAGCAATGTGACGAACGGTTCGAGTTTGGCAGTTTATTTCAATTTTACCTACGTGAAGCCGACGCCAAATGAAAGTGACGTTTAACCCTGCGCGTAGCACTGGTGCCTTTGCTAATCGCCCGTATTCAATAAACCAAAATGACGAATGATGCACACGCATATCATCCCCATTAAATCAATGCAATAAATGCCGCTCCTGTACATTTGCCATTATTATATACAGAAGAAAATATACCAGCTCCCTGAGTGTGAGCGAAAAGTTATTTTGACAGAGCATTGAATATAAGAGGTCTAGACAAATGAAATTTAAACGTAACTTTAAATTTTCGATGTTTTTTTGTTGCATTTTCTTCATTTTATTAAAGCTGTGAAACATTGTTATCAATATTTTACAGAATACTTGAAACCATAACCTAAATAAAAAACAATTTTAACTTGACTTCCTTAAATATATAGTACAGTAGTGCTTTTATGTGCGTTACAGGTTATTTGTTAGCACCAGATACTTCAGTAATTGAATTACCATAGCCTTTGTGTGCCTAATATGTGCTTTTACGTATGGACGTCCGGAAATAATGTTCACAAATTTATTAACACGAGTAAACAAATTTGTTATTATTTAGACGCCCTGTACTTCATGTCACGAAATGCCTAGCACTGTGGATGGTGGTTTTTAAAAAGAATGAACGGCTTTTAAAACACCGTTGCACAGTTTTAAGCAACGAGAATAGAATTTTGATTGAATAAAATAGGTTTTTATCGTGGTTCATGTATTTGATGTATTATATAGTAAGCACATATATTTTTAAGTGAGCAACGTGGACAATCGGTGATATTAGTGAAACATTTCGCTCTCTTCTTCGTTTCTTTATAAATGTAATTAAGTGATAGTAAATAACTCTGTAAATATGTAGCGTAAATTTTGGTTACAATTATTTTTTATAATCACCCACAAAGACAATTAGTAAAGTAATATAGCTTTTCACAACACAGAGATACTATTTGTACTAAAATATGTAGAAGCTAAAGATAAACCAAAACAGAGCTTTGAACTGCAAAAACAATTTAATAGAAAATAATTATGTTAGGAAACAATTCAGCAGGACGTTTTTCGAGTATAAATAAAATAATATTACTTTATACTGATACAGATTATATCAGATTATGCCATCAGATTATACTGCATCTCCACAGAGACGGATAGTGAACGGTTGAAATTATGTAATGATGTCATTGCATGCTTTGAGGGTTTTGTAGCATTCCGGTTTGTCAGTTTTTGAATACAACAGCTCGAGCGTTTTATGGGAACAAACTAACGATTTAATATCTTTATTAATCAATTTCAAAATTCTCGGTTACTTAACAAAGGCAAAAAATTCCCATCTCCAAAAACACGCGCCCCCGAGTGGTACAGCGGTATGTCTGCGGAGTTACAACGCTAGAAACCGAGTTTCGATACCCGTGGTGGGCAGAGCACAGATAGCCCATTGTGTAGCTTTGGGCTTAACTACAAGCAAACAAACCCAAAAATACGCTTTTGTAATATTGAAATTCAAGGTAATTTTGAATGCCATTGTACCTTTCCCTCTCCAAGGGTTAGCGGGTAACTTCTGGGCTTTTACCGCTCAAATTTAGGGTTCGATCCCTGTGGTAAATACAGCGCGTAATGGAGAACTTGGCATGAAGCTAAAAAACAAACGAAGAAATAACAATACTAGTAATTTTAAATAACTTGTAGTATAAGGTTATAGTGGTTACTTTAGAAGGTGGCCTGGTAGTTAAGGCGCCCGACTTGCAATATGAGGGCCGCGTGTTCGAATCCCCGTCATCGAACATGCTCGACATTTCAGCCGTGGGGTGCGTGATAATGTAATGGTCAATGTCACTATTCGTTGGTAAATGAGTAGCCAGAGATTTTGCGGTGGGTGTTGTTATTTAACTGCTTTCCTTCTAGTCTGTCGCTGTTAAATTGGGGTTTGTTTATAATTAGGCACAAAGCTACACAATGGGCTATCTATGCTCTGCCCACCACAGGTATCGAAACCCGGTTTCTAGCGCTGTAAGTCCGCAGACATATCACTGTGTCATTGGGGGGCGTTAAATTAGGGACGGTTAGCTCAGATAGTTCTCGTGTAGCTTTGCACGAAATTCAAAACAAATACAAACCTTAGAAGGACATTTGATTTCGCTCAAAATTTTATTGCGCTGAAAGAAACGTAACGAACGATATTCCTTGTATAGTAGAGATTCATTGAAGCTTACGTTTATTCTAGATTTCAGTGAACGAAAACTTGATTACTCGAAATATAAATCAGTTAAGGGTTAAGATTCTTACGAATAATTAAGTCAACCTGTGATAACTTCATTAGTCAGTTTGTTTGTTTTGTTGGACTTTGGATATCTTGTTATACATAAATGTATATAAGAAAATAGCTTTCTAAAGAAGATAACTAGAATAGCTGTCTTTCTTATTCATTAAACATTTGTTCATTTAAAAACTACCCAAAATCTTAATTTTCAGATGGATATTTGAAAGTGAATTCTCATTTTTGCAAGTTTGTTAAATTTCTGTTAAATTCATTTGAACGTTTATTGGTTGGTAAATGGATAAACGATACCGAATAAAGTTCTTTGTATGTGTGGAGACGTCTGTTGAAAAACAACAGTTTTCCGTATCCTACAGAGACTACAGAAACTACAGTTTAGTTTACCTTCTTTTTTTTTCTTTTTAAGACGCGTAATAATTGGTGACACAAAGTTTATTAAAGATAACTTTCAAGGAAAAACAACAACATCAAAACAGAAGTACCAAATTTGGTTCATTTGTAAACAATTACTATTCACTAGTATAAACATATACTTAATGGCTAGTCAAATACCAAGTTGTCCTGATCAAATATGTATATATATTCATACTACTTGAAATTTGCTAGGGTTACTTTTCAAAATGACTGTCATGAGTAATAGATGGCGTATAACCAACTTATTGTTAGATAATTTTTTTTTACTTGTTCTCAAACACTGTAGTCATTTATTTCCACCTGGTCTTTACGTAACTGAAAAGAGGATACCTTAAAAATGGAATATTTTAGGTATATGGGAGTATTTTTTTTAGTTGATCAGAAAATACGTAAATATTATCTTTAGCATACTATCCACATGTTTCTGATGAGCCTTTGGATACTGATGTGTGACATGTAGTTCCATTCCTCAATAAGGTTGTTACCCAGCTCATTAAAAGTCGCGGGCTGGACAGGGAATGTTAATAGAGCATGGTGAAAAGAAAGAAATTGCAGATATTTTAAAATTAATGTGTTGTCTGAAATCGGTTTGAGATCGAGCGGCCACTCAATGAGGACAGTATTCTAGCTTTGAAGAAACTGTTCCAAGAACCGATCGCGATTTAGGGGGGCGTTATCATTCATAAGGACGAATAGCGCCAGTATATGTTTTCTCAAATCTGCAACTCACAGCTGAAAAAAAAAAGCCATCCCAGCACACATTGCAACTGATGCTACACCTCAGAACATCGCAGAGCCATCACCACATAGCATTCACCAAGTTCGACAAACCTGGTCTTACCCATGAAGAGAGCTGTTGTCCAGTCTGAACCTGTTTAAGCCAGGTGGTCTTGATACGTATCTTGACGTACTTGCTTGTTACCCTTGGTTAATGGGATCCTAATTCTGGCTGGTCGTGACCGTAAATTTGTTTTGAAAGTCCGAAAAGAAATTCTCTACTGCCTCAAACCTATATGAACAGGAATCTTGTCTTATGTTTGTCATCTTCGTTTGGCCATCACCATGTCGTCTCTTTGCTTCTCCGCGGATTCAAATATGGGAAACAACAATTTAAATCATATCAACGACCCAATGTTGACCCACGTGACAATTGTTTCAGATTTAATTTCCCTCTGACACGTGCTTGAGCAGTAACGATGTAAAACGTGAACACAAAAATTAAAGCATTGCAGAAATAAACCAAATGGCACAGAGCTAGCTTTCCATTTGACAAATATCTCATTATTGGAGAAACTTGTGACTCATGAAAACCAACTATAAATAGCCAGGAGTGAAAATTACTGTCGCATCACTTGAGTCTAAAGCCTACTGCTTTCCATAATCCTGATCGGTTTGGAAGGTAATCAATATTTGGTATTTGTTAGCAGTTATGCATTCCCCTGTTTCTTAAAAATGACCCGTACAACAAATGATTATATGAAATTTGGTTTCTTTGGAGAACAGCCATCTCATTACTGTCCAATTCTTCTTAGGAAGCTTTATAAAAAAAACAATAACAAACCATTAATGCTTTAGGTCTACGATTTTCAAGTCTATATGCAGACCAAAGGTACAAAGGATTATCAAAGCTGCATTGGAGGACTCGAAGAATTGGTGCGATTCCGCATTTTTCAGTTATCTTTGCCTTGAAAAATAAACAAACAAAAAGTGATTTCGAAGCTTGTGACTTTTTGGTTTGCAACATTTTTTACGAAGTTCAAAATCTATGTTTTATTTTCATGTTAACAGTACTAAAATGTATGTTCAGCTTCATTGGGTTGGGGTTTTCTCTTTGTAAACAAAACTTTCACTGTTCGAAGAAGGTGTTGGTACTGATTGGCTTGAGTGTGATTTTGAAGCTTGCTGCTGATATAAACTCTCTTTCGAGCTAGTTTTTTGTAGCTGCCATGGAGAACTTTGAATACTTATGTTTTCGAGTACGTTAATTCTAGATTGTTTGTTTTGTTGAATTTCGCGCAAAACTATTCGAGTACTTTCTGCACTGGCCGCCTCTAATTTATGAGTGGTAGATTAAAGGAGTGGCAGCTAGTCAACATCACCAAGAGTCAATTCTCGGGCTACTCTTTACCAACGCAAAGTGGGATTGGTCATAACATTATAACACTCCATGGCTGAAATGGCGAACATGTTTGACGGGACTCGAACTTGCGACGTACAGCTTGCGAATCGAGCTCCCTAATCATCAAACCATGCCTAACTTCAAAGGTTTGCTTATTTGTTTTAACGCAAAATGCATAATGAGATATCAGCGCTTCATCGAACCATAGATTTTAGAATTGTAAGTTCCTAAACCTACCCCTGACCTACTGGAGGACTTTATTCAAGAATGTTTAACAATCTCGCTGTATGAATATTTTTCTTGTTTGGAAAGTTACACATCCTCTAGCCACTGAACAAATATTTGAGACATTTTACAAGCCCCGTTCGACACTTAGCGCCAGGTTTTTACATTTCGTGGCTCCAGAAATCTAATTTAAATATAAAATCGTGAGCTTTACGCTTGCAAAAAACATAAATTACTATCCCAAGGCTACTGTTTTTACTACTTCCTCTTAAGTTGTGTTGGATGCATCACTCTCGTGGAGTGACACACTGTTTTATGATAGGCGTTAATCCAAGGAAACCTAAATTATATATATATGATTTAGATACTGAATTATATTTGCGATTTCTGACTTGTATAAAACGAGATCGCAATATATATACTTACTAGTACTAATTTAGTCATACGTATATACATTAATATTTAATATCGGTTTTCTCTTATAGCTCTGTAATAATCTGAACTGAAAGAGCTTCGTATTAATTGTATTTTTGATATAATTTTCTTGTTAATATATATATAGATATTCTGTTATATTTACTAGAGGACAGGAAGCTATAATACTCTAATTACTTTTTATTTATTCTTTTCGATTGGACGGTATGATATGCGATATTAGTATCATTAGAGTATTTAGTAGAGGTTTTTTTTAGTTATTTATGTGCTTTGAAAGCGACTGGCTATCTTCTTTTTACGTTTCTTCAACTAGTAGTTGATCAGCTATAACCAATATTTACATCGACTTAGATTTTGCGTTTTGTTCTAATATCTAAACTCTCGCGTCATTTTATAGCTGACCTTATAATTGTGTTTCGGTGTATCGATTGATGAAGACAACATATTCGCTCTTTGGCGCCATAAGGGTTGGCTGGTGCTCAATTTCAGTACTGACTTCTTGCGTGGATGGAGGTTGGTAGAATTACTCTTACTGGGGTTCCGGCACCAGCTTTAAAAATATTTAGAAGTTATGGAAATTATTACGAAAATTAAAAGGATTTTGTAATAATAACCCTGGTTCATGCAGTAACGAAACATAATAACAGCATCATGTATTGACTGCCATTAACACCTGCATTGTTATTATTATTTTATCTTGTGTATTTTAGTGTACAAAATACCTTTACATGAAATAGTGACGAAACGTTGTTTTGACTTGTAGAAATACACCCAAAAGGTGGAGTTTGATAAAGACTTGAATCGTCTATATTCGGTATAGCATGATAGCGTACGTATGACGTCAATGTATTTCAATAAAACAGTTTCCTGCAGACTCTCACAACATTATGAAGGAATTCGCTTAGATTTAGAGTGATTGGCATTTAGTCATAGTTGATGTATGCACTGAAGACTGAAAAATAAGCATTTGACGAGTCATCTATAAGTTAGTAAAATGTATTACAAAATGTATTTTTAATTGTATATCCTTTCACTGTTTTACGGCTTTTAAAGTAACGATAGTTAAACTGTCAGTTAATTTTGTTCTCCTAAGAGATCACCAGTTAAACACAGTTAATTTTGAACTCCAAAGAAATCCTCAGGTAAAGTGTCAGTTAATTTTGTACTCCAAAGAAATCCTCAGGTAAAGTGCCAGTTAATTTTGTGCTCCAAAGAAACCACCAGATAAAATGTCAGTTAATTTTGCACTCGAAATAAACCATCAGATAATGTGTGCTCCAAAGAAACCACCATGTAAACATCGTCAGTTAATTTTATACTCCGACTGTTTGTTTCAGGGTGTTTAAGCGCAAATCTACACAACAGGCTCTTTGCACTTTGCATACAAGTATCGAGACCTGGTTTTAGTGTATAAATCCTCAAGCGTTCTGCTAAGCCACTTGGGGGAGGGGGGCATTGTGCTCTAAATATGTCATCAGGTAAATATTGTCAATTAATTTTGCACTTCATTTGAAGGGAGAAACGATAATAAGAGGAGAGTATTTATGTAGTTAATGTAACATTTCGGCTAGACATTCTGCTTTGAGACGCGATGAAGATTGTTTGACGTATTAGAAATATTAACTACATAATTCAAAAATGGCCACCCCGGGATTTCAAGAGGGTGGTCGGAACACAAAATTCGATGCCACATTCGGATTCAGCGACTTACTCTTAGATTCCCATCATGCGAAGATATTTTGTGGTGGGGGTGGGGAGCTACGCCATATAGTTAAGGACAGCTGTAGGCCATCCTAAGTCAGCCTGCTAATTTTTGTCCTACTAACTCTAGAAGTGTGGGAGGAGTTAGCTTGACATACATATAAAGCTACAATCTGAATTAATATACGATTATCTCTAGTTTAGGTGACATCGCTGTCGGATGTAATCCGTAAAGGGGAGTAAAGAATGGGCTGATAACTGTCGAGTGTCATCTGTAAAGGGGAGTAAAGAATGAGTTTATACTTCTCTTGAGTGTCATCTGTAAAGGAAAATTGAAGTGAATTGGTTGTTTTTCTGACAAGTGTCATTTATGAAGAAAAATAAAGCAGGAGTGATATCTGTTGAGTGTCATCATAAGAAAAGAATAAAGCCTCAGCTGACTCCTGTTATTTTCTTTTATTGTCCTTTCCATTTTCTGCTTTCTTCGTTAATCGTTCAACCTGTGAGTTATACGTGATGTATGATAACTTACAAAATACGTTTCTCTTTGTTTTGTTTTTACTGATTTAATGTAACGAATTAATGGTACTCGACAGATGAGACGATTACGAATTATTTGCAACTGTACAGGGGGTTGGTCATTGGATCGCTCAACGTGCAGGTTATACCTGATGTACAATAACTCATAAAACACTATTTTTGTACGCTTTTCATAACTAATATCACGTATTAATGGTACTAGAATGTTTACGGGTTATTTTGACTTTTACAGAGGGTTGGTACATTATAGTGAAACGTTTTTGGAAGTCACATGACAACCACAGCCACTATAAAGTTGCGGTTGAACGGAATATTCAGAACTACATTTTGACATTGACGTTTTGTAGATAGTATGATGCCATTTTTGGGAAAGGTATATAACAGATGGGGGGATTTAGAACTTCCAAGACGGGGATATCCCTTGTATCTAATGGAATATGGATCAATTTGGGTACTAGGATCAATCAGAAAGGGACCTGCAACAAGTTCTTCCCCAGCCATAGCAAGAAAAGTGTGGCGTCTTGTTACAATTGAGAACCCATAAACACATACAGTCAGCGGTAAAAGCTGTCTACATGCCCTTGGCAGCAGTATGCAATATAACAAAGAAGGATCTCCGCTTATAGTAACACAAGTTACTCCCACCAAGGGCAAAAACAAACAAACAGCCGTAGATAACTGTATGAACGTACCTATAGAGGTAAAAATGATGGTGCGCGATGACACTAAACGAACGGTATGTGTGTCTTTATAACTCTAACAC
>NW_013666099.1:115878-117620 GCF_000517525.1 Limulus polyphemus | reverse complement strand
CAACAAGCTCTTCCCCAGCCATAGCAAGAAAAGTGTGGCGTCTTGTTACAATTGAGAACCCATAAACACATACAGTCAGCGGTAAAAGCTGTCTACATGCCCTTGGCAGCAGTATGCAATATAACGAAGAAGGATCTCCGCTTATAGTAACACAAGTTACTCCCACCAAGGGTAAAAACAAACAAACAGCCGTAGATAACTGTATGAACGTACCTATAGAGGTAAAAATGATGGTGCGCGATGACACTAAACGAACGGTATGTGTGTCTTTATAACTCTAACACGTATCATACCATTTATTAGCAGTCAGTGGGTAAAAAAACTTTCAAATGTGATACAAGACATGTCGCGAAATGTTTTTAAAAGGATGCGTGATCATCGCTGGACATTGAGCTAAGGGTAATGGATCAGGAGAGTGAATAAAAAGGGTCAGTGGAAACTGCTTGCTATCAGAGCAATGTTCTCGACCCTTAAGTATGTACCACCAACACAGAAACACCGGCTTTAGAGGGGAACGAGGCAAACAGGGTATGGGTTCCCAAGTTCCAGTCATAGCTCCCGTTTAATCATCGCATACCTTAAACAGATGGAGAATGAAACAATTATTCATGCTATTATATACAAAGACATGCTGGTCAAGTCGCCGGATGCAGCGCGTATGGACTTCTGTACGATTGGGTTATTGAAACAGGCACTGAGAAACCCTCATCCTCATAAACTAGATGGATTATGGAAAGCACGCAAAGGGGGCACAGTGTACTTTGGACAAAAAAACCCTTACGACAGAGTCTTTTGCCACAGAAACGACGCTGTAGATCTATTGTCGAGATGGAAGATCGTAAAATGTAGCCTGACCAGACGTAGTGGTTTGAACTGTAACGAAACGATAAGGGTACAAAATGTTTTTTAACGTAACGTACTCTACCATCTGTAGAGCAGAAACATACCATAGTGATATTCTGTTTATATCACCATTACTTTTGACTCTTGTTTATGAATGTTTACCTTTTAAGAGTTTAATAAAACTTCCATTTCTATCGCTGTGATACTGTCCTTTTTCTTTCTCTTGTTTCCTATTTTGATAATAGAAACAGTAGTAAGGATGACATGAGGAGTTGAGAACGAGATTACATGATATACTTACTCACTTAGAAAAGGACGAGCACATGAGTGTTCCTACGTTTATTATTACGTTGAAGCATCTGATATCTGCACTAAGAGTCTAGCTTGATAAAGAAGTCCACTCCTGTAATGGGTCTGATATACACGCTACACGTCTTTATAGTTTTTGTTCTTTGATTCTTTGTCGTCGGCAAACTACCTGCTAATTAGCTTTGTCTGGGCTTTATATGCCTCTCTTGGATATTGTCGATAAACTAACGTTTTTTTGTTTTTTTTACTACAGTAGTAGAAGACATATTAACTGCATGCATAAAGTTGGGCTACAACCAGCGACAGCGGAAGTCGAGGGCCATTACTATAAAATTATATGTATGTATGCGTGTTTATGTGAGTGTGTAAAAGCCAGTTAACGGCTCTCCTGTTTCCTCCTTACTATTTGAAATAAAGTTTGAATGATTTATCACTAAAAAACTTTTGTCTAATCGAATTAATTTTTTGTATTCTTCTAACGAATGCATAACTTTTTAAAGACGTAGTGTATTATTCACTAGTGTTACCATTGTCATCTAGATTGATTGTTTGTTCGTTTTGAATTTCGCGCAAAGCTACACGAGGGCTAT
>NW_013666099.1:104078-114937 GCF_000517525.1 Limulus polyphemus | reverse complement strand
AACCCCCTGGCCATGCCGAGCCGCATCTAGATTGAAGAAAGAAACGTAGTAGCTTGGTAGGGACTATTAATGGTTAACCGTTATATTAACACAATAAAAATACACGCAATTTATCCTTTTATTATTAAACAGACAACAAAATGCACAATGCAATACATGCGCATTGTGTATATTTTGATTAAACAGACAACAAAACACATAATGCAGTTTGTTGAAATAAATATCCATGCATTTTCTTTGTCTTTTTATTATTAAACAGACAAAGTAAAGAATATGTTAAGAAACGAAGTAGTGGATGGCATGAAAATTCTATGTATGACTGTTCCATATTTCTCAAAAATAACTACCTTATGAAAAAATAACAAAAATTAAAATACACGGACTTTGGAATCTTCAGTGATGTCCAAACAGAATGTATGTTACTATATGTTGTATTTACCGAAATGTATGTTTTTATGCTATTTTGAAAAAGAAAGAAAGGCCATATAACATTCCAGCTTAATTAGCATGATGACGAAAACGCCGTCATAGGCCTACCTGGCGTTGCTGGCCAATGCGGTTATGACACTATGAGTTTATACGTTTTATTCATACAGTTTTTTTTTTCTACCGTATTTAGGGGATTCCGAATCTCATGTGACATTCGCCTCTAAATTTTTCGAAGATATACTCTCGAAAATGTTGCTTTGTTTCGTAAATAATTCCAATGGGTAATACAAAACAAGAAAGTTAGGATATAAGATACTTCTTTTATTGATGCCTAACCATGCAGGAACGGACGCATCAGATGACAGGATATAGATCAAGTATTCTTGTGTAAGGACTACCAAACAAGTGAAACTCGAAGTAAGCGACTTTGAAGTTTGTAACAAAAAACGAGTTTCTTGTGACATTTGAAGATTTTCAGCGCACAATTATGACAAATTATTATAATTTACTTGTAGTTGTGGGGGAAGTTTATAGAATATAACACCCGAAAGAATTGTATTATTATTGTTTTGGCCAGTTGGTGAACATTCAGTTAAGATAAAAAAAAGAGAAAGAAATGATACATTAATTCATACAAAAATGTGTTATATGGTTATATGTTGCATGGCCAGGTGGATAAGGCGCTCGACTCGCAATCTGAGGGTCGCGGGTTCGAATCCGCATCCCACCAAACATGCTCACCCTTTTAGCCGTGGGGGCGTTATAATGTGACGGTCAATCCCACTATTCATCTGCGCTAGCCGTCCCTAATTTAGCAGTGTAAGACTAGAGGGAAGGCAGCTAGTCATCACCACCCACCGCCAACTCTTGGGCTACTCTTTTACCAACGCGCAAAGCTACACGAGGGCTGAAATTCCAAAAAACAAAACAAACAAACAAACAATATTTACTATTACTTTAAAACTCTCGACCGAAAAAGCCCCATCCCTTCGGACTCAGCTGGTAAGCTTCAAAACTTATAATGCTGAAATTTCAGGTTCGATCCTTGTGATGGGTACAGAGCAGATAATTCGTTATAAAGCTTTGCGCTTAGCTAAGCAAACAAAATCGACCAAAAGATAGATATTTGTTTTCGCTTTTTTAAACTTAAGTATCATCAGTCCTACATGCTTATTAATCATACTATAGTTTAGAAATGCCTAAAATCAGCGCGAGTTTCTACGTGGAATATTTCAGTGTAAATATTTTGAACATTTTCGCATTATTTTTTTTTTTTTTTTGCGGATGGTGTTTCGGTAGAAACTGTAATAAAATGTTCTTCGTAAAACTGACACGCTCGTGCGGCATGACGAGATGAAATTGGTATTAAACAGTTATAGGAGCTGTTCTATTATGCATGTCCCACATTAGCTAGCTGTGAAAATGAATATACTTTAATGACGTGTATGATATTATCAGGCATTTCTTCCTGGAGACTTAGGTACTTCTTTGAAAGGCAGGAAGAACACATTGTGTAATACAGTTCTTTACAGGTAACGTTCGCTGTGACATGTAGTCTACCTGGAGTTACAAGTGGTAACACCCATCGCATAATGGCAGGTTTGCATGTTTAAGCCACTTTTAGAAACGTTGCATGTCGTAAAGCACTTTCTAATGAACATTTATTACAGTATAGGCACAATGCCAAATCCATTTAACTTTAGTTTTGTGCTAATGCACTTTTACCGGTAGGGAGTGGAATGAACACTGCTGTACTGGTCTTTATACATGTCAGTGCGTCTATTGTACATGACTATATACTTAATCAAATATACCAGTGTTCTCCATAATTAAAGGGAAAGTCTTCTAAAGTTGTCTAAAATTAGAGAAAATTTGTTGAGGTTATTATTGTTGTTATTTATCTTTCCACACCGACGACTCGTGGACATCTTACATAAAAAGTTCTCGATTACTAATATTCACTAACATTCTAGAACGACTTTTATAATGTTACCTGATCTTAAATTCATGCGCCCTCTAGCTAACATCTAAATTAAAACATTGAAAATATAGCTTACAACATAAAACACAAGGTTTAAAAGTTCTTTTCTTACAATTATCTCCCTCTCTTTAGTTTTTACGTCTGATGTAATCCTTTGTCAGGTTAGCATAAATATCAAAGGTCTAGTGAATAAAACATATGTTAAATACGCCATGTTTACCGGTCTAAAGCGATTTGTCTAGAAGCAAGGCTACGTTGTAAATATGAGAATCAGTGAAGCATTGAGTCAGTTTCAGTTGGTAGATTGCCAATTATTCAGTGAAGTATTCGGATCTGTAATTATACTTGTCATACAATATTAGTATTAAACCTACTATATTTGTAAGCACTAGATTCTTTATTTAGTCCCTTAGGGATTTTCAAGAGTTAGAACCAACTACACTATTCACCATGTCCATTGTCGACGACGCCTTTTGCCTAATTCAAAGCTTTTCAGGCCGATTGGGATACACAGTAGTGGTCAGAACATTATTTATATAAGCCATTTGTTACAACAATAATTGTTGTAGTGTAAACGCTTTCTACAAGCTTGTGAAGTATGGCTATAATTATATATTTGTCAGAAGACATTATTATTGGACCTATTATATTTTTAACACTTCTTTCTTTATTTAGTCCCTCATTCCCGTTTTCCAGCCGCTCTGAAGAGCTCTGGATTGAGCAAAACACGTCGTCTGCAATGAATATGGTGTGGTTAGAATACTGTTATTATACACTCTTCTAATTTTTGAAAATCTCTAAAGGACTAGATAAAGAAGGTAGTGTTTTTAAAATATAAGTCTAATACTAATATTTTATGACAAGTATAATTATAATCGTGTTTCGCCAACTTGTAAAATTGTTGTTGTAAGAAATGGCTTGTATAAATAGTTTTTTGAATACAGCAACTTATTATACGTGAAATTTTACAAGTAAGTTTATTTCTACGTTAGTTGCTAGTGGTAGTACCATTAGTGATAAATCTCTTTTGAACGTGAATACGATCTTAGGCCTACAACCGTGTATGAGTGATACAGATAGTAAATAGTCTGTAGCAAACTTAACGTTAAGGAAGAAATAAACTAATTTGGAATAAGGAAGAAATAAACTAATTTATTATCATTCCTTGGACTGGACTTGTTTTCACCAAATGATGTTAAAGAATCCACCCAACGAAAGAACAACGTTACAACAACACCATGCCAATATTGTAGCTGCAACAATGTTATCGAGTGTGAATTGTAATAATTAATTATTTGTCTTTTATTTTTGGCAACACTTTTATCAATTTAAAATCGCTTGGTATTGTTCGCGGTGTTTTTGAAGTATACCATCATTAGTTCGCTTGGATACTCGAAGAATATTGTAGGGTAACAGGCCTGCAACGTACGAATAATACTTGTATAGACCAGTTGTATGACAGACGATAGTACGTGCAATAGAATAATGTGCATTTGCTGGTAGCTTTTATACGAATTAATATAAATGGTAATGTTAATCTTTCTGGTTTGATGTTAATTAGATACAACATTTTCTAAAAGCCTTTACTCTACGGTACGAACATTTGCTGGTTGCGTTCATGTAATTGTTTGTTAAAATAATTACACGCACATCCAGTTTGTTTTATTATTTATATTTGTTCTTTGGACACCTGTGTTAAGTACCTAATAATTATCAAGTGATTTTATTAATCTTGCCTTGAAATAAAACATACCTGCCCTGAGTACTGTTGTTTTCACAATATGTCGGTACATTTTGTATTGTTTGCGTAAATATGGGTAAATTATAAATACACGGTCTACTTTGAACCCAGGTGACAAAAGATGGTGCTTATGTGTCTATATAACTAAAAGTAACGGGAGTGCGTGCGTTGGAAGCTTTTAAAATTTCACTTAACCATGCAAAAATGAAACTATGTGTAGGGAAGTATGGATGACGTAGCCATATGCGTAAGGGAGGGGTGGGTGCATTGCAAAAGGAAAGGTTCAGTAATACCCCGCTTAGCGCCCAGGAAGGGTTTCTAAGAACAAAGCTCTAAAGAGGGTCATTTTAACATTACATATATGGAGATATGTAACTGAAGGCATTGTTTCTTACCTGTGAATGGTGTGTAAGTGTTTTATTTAGGTAAATTTAACGTAAATTACTCACTATAATATCGTCATCGCTGGAAAAAAGGACATTTTTATTAGCCTTGAATCTTGTTTGATTACAGAGCCATGAAATATAAAATCAGACCCCTCCTGCCACACCCACCAGTTACATCCTCTCTTATGTTTACGACTACATTAGTTATAACCAATAGACAGACATGGTTTTTCGCCTATCAAATGACATATTATATTACCTTGTTTTCTGTACACAGATTTGTAGATCGCTTCCTAATAAAATGTTTTTTTCTCTCCCACGGATGAATGGATGACGTTTTAACAGTTCATATTATGTGGCTATAAACGCTAGAAAAATTGTGATAGTTATGGAACATTATGAAAATCCAGAGCTCTTTGAATGCTACTTTTTCATACTGATGTTAGTAGTGCACTAAATAATGCAACAAGGAATATAGAATAATAACATGAAAAAATTCGTTCAGAACTCTACGTATCTAACCTCATACACGAGTAGTGTAGGTAGGTCACTTAACTGTTCTAATTACTGTAAATACATGGCACATATTTTACGTTTAACAAATTTTGTACATTCAAATACAAAATACCACGACAAAAAATATATGCACGAGTTTTCCCCTTAGTTGTGAATTAAACTATATGAAAACTGTTAATTTAAAAAAAAGAAATTAACAAATATCGGTTAGCTAAAGGATATTCTGGTATAAGCTGTTTTTTTTTTTCTGTAAGAAAAGAAATAGCTGTAAGCATGTTTACACGAAAAATTTTAACGTGTTTTACTGACATTGTCTTTTCGCTTGGTAATTCATTAGCTTTAGTACAGTATTTTCTAAACGATAAATGTTTAGACTTAACGACAGGTGGAGTTAATTGAAAGAATATTGTGGTCTTATATTAAGTAATATTATTCCTTTAATACTGAGGACATACAATTATTTAAAAGAGTATTTGTCGGGATTTCTTTGAGGGAACTTATGCACCACTAAACATTTGGTTCATGTTTTTTGTTTAAATGTGTATTCTTTTAACCTTGTTTTAACCATAGTTTTTTCTTCTAAATCTCGCGCACTTTGTATTCTTTGGTAAATATCTTTATTGAAGACGGTCTGTGTTGGAGATTTTTTTTTTAGTCTTTTACGGTGTTCGCGCTGTGGTTTGCTTGCATAAATAATATGTGTACGATGTTAACACTAACCTCTGTCTGTGTTAAAAACTGTTGGTGATTTTTTTTGTCTGACTGGGGTATTAAAGCTAAGATCTTCCTGCATGTGTAATGCCTTTGGCTAGACAATGATGTGGTATGTCAGTGCCAAGTTCACAATGTGTAATGCCTTTGGCTAGACGATGATGTCAGTGCCAAGTTCACAATGAAAATACTCTATTTTTTCATGCAGTGGCAGACAATCTTAATAAAACTCTACGATAGAACCAAATTCTGGCTCTAAAGAAGATTTAGTTATTTGTGATAGCGCTAACTAGGTATACATGGTATATACCGGGCTAACATTATGTACGTAATTATTCACGTTTTTTTTTGTTTGTCACAGACAAGTCATAATAAGACGCGTCAGTTTTTATTAACAGGTTTGTCACGTTCTTAATCATTTCATGAGTGTATTTTCAGCCGTCCAGGAGTTGTGCAAAGAAAACTGAATTATACGTTAATTGGGTCTGGACGACGAACAGCGACATAATGCAGTTCTTTGTAATATATATAGTTCAATCCCTAGACATGGAAACTAAATTTTAGAGATAGTCTGGAGAATCTAACTCTAATTAAACTTTACTTGAAAATATCGTGTGATTATGACTATTATTTTATTGTTCATGCAATGTGAGATGGGCCCTGAATTGTGTGGTGGTTAGGGCGTTTGACTCGCATAATTTCGTGGGTCGCGGGATCGAAAACCTGTTGCTGAACTTGCCTTTTCAGCCGTGGGAACGTTATGAAGTGACGGCCAAGTACCACTATTCGTTGGTAAAGAGTAGCACAAGTGTTGACGGTGGGTGGTGTTGACCAGCTGCCTTCCCTCTAGTCTGTAACATCAAAATTAGGAATAGCTAGCGCAGTAGTCCTGGAGTAGTAGCTTTCGTGAAATTCAACAGACAATGTAATGTATGATACAGAAATGTTTAGTACGCTGGAAGAGAAACTATTACATATATCAAAGCATGCTTTGACAACGATGTATAGAAGGTTAGATTATATTATTACGTCGGGAAAGCTGACTGAATATATAACATTGTAAACAAGTTTTGATTTTTGTTGTGTTAGTCGATGTAAAACTTGTGAGCGGATTCAGGGGACGATATTCCAGAAAGTCTATTTCAATAAGATTTCTTGATTTATAATTATTTAATGACCCAATTTACATTTGTTTAGTTGCTGGGGATTCAAGGGGCTAATACTAGAGTCGCTATACTAACAAGTACGCTTCTCATTTTTAATTGTTGGTGTGTTAAAAGAGTTACAATCAATCTTGCTGTTTTGGTTCAAACTTGTGGGCTCAGACGACTGGTGCTGCCGACTGGTTGCTTTCACTGTGAACAAATAATTTAAGCAATGAGACGGAAGCTATTGCAATTTATTCATAACCAGTTATTTTATTATTACTTTCTAGTAGGAAGTAAGAGTCATCCGCTAAGGCGCCTTCTAATAACGGTCAACATTTTAATGGCAGTCCACAAAATATACATACCTGGTGGTCGAAAGATTGTGAGATAAGATAAGCTCTTAGTTGTTTTTGTTCTCTCAAGTTTTTGAATACTTCCATTTTACAAACTTCAGTTATGCCACGGTAAATCACTTATTTAAATTATTTGTGAAAAAGAGGTACACATTTTTTAAAAAGTGCTGGCTACCCCCCTGCCTGACACCGTATACACACATTATTCCTGTATGCAGGGAAAACTAGAAATAAAGCTTAAATAAATGATTTTATATTTCTGTTTCGTTTAAAAATTAATGTTCATGCAAATAAATGTGTACTGTTAAGAATTTAAAGCATGTTTGAAAAGCAAGTTCGTTGTAAAAATGCATGTTAAATGCCATTAGTATCGTTGTTTTTCCCCAAAATACCAGAAGCATTTTATTTTTTTATGAAGCTTGGAAGATAAAGAACCGAAATGAGACTCTGTTTCATATTCTTCTCTCCCCATTATTTAGGTTACAAAAAAGTTCATAGTTTTCTTGTGAATATCCCCAGGTAAATGCGGAATTGTTACTAGATCCAGGTTAAATTTACCGCTGTAAGGAAAAAACAACAGCACAACAACAATAAGAAAAAAAAGTTGTGATTTACCACTGCATATGTAGTGGTCTGCATTTAACAGTTGCGTCTTTGTAGCTCCCCAGTGGCTTAGCGGTAAGCATGAAGGCTTATAACGTTACAAATCGGGGTTTGAGTCTTGCGATGGGCATAGCAGGGCAGCGAATTGTGCAGCTTTGTGCATTACATGGTCATTTATTTACATACAAACTGTGATTGTATGTGTGCATAGTAACTTTTTTTGTGCAGTCAATAAACTATACATACATATATGACAAGCCATTAGGCAATAATGTATTGGTCGCTGAACATACCATATTGTCCCTAATTAACGTCCCCCGGGGAGTTGCAAACTGCAAAAGGAGGTGCGCTAATTATTGTGTTTGTGCAATTCCGAATTCTAGTTTTCACACGTGATTTGTTGATTTCAATGCTAATAAGTGTGTTTCTCTTCTCTTTTTTTTTCAAATCAAAAGTACGGTGATAAAAGTAATTATATGTTGTATTACTATTGCTGTAAAAATTACACTAATAAAATGAATTACGGTAGAGGCTTATATATTGTATTACTATTGCTGTAAAATTACACTAATAAAGTGAATTACAGTAGAGGATTATATATTGTATTACTATTGCTGTAAAAATTACACTAATAAAGTGAATTACGGTAGAGGATTATATATTGTATTACTATTGCTGTAAAAATTACACTAATAAAGTGAATTACGGTAGAGGATTATATATTGTATTACTATTGCTGTCACACAAGGTAAGCTTTACAAAACTACCGGGGTGGGTCGATAATTAGAGATGGGGCGTTAATTAGGGGCAATATGGTATGTATGATATCATATGATATCTAAATAGGATCATGACATATGGACTCAACGCGTTGTTGAAATAACCAATAAGACCACTAATTTTTGCTAGGCCTCATATTATTATTTTACACGTGCTTAAAAGTATGAAGCTTAGCAAGAATTACGGTAAACTTATTGGCTCTTTCGACAACACGTTGAGTCAATACGATATTACCCTGTAGAAGTGCAAATGGTAGCCAACAGGGTCATAACGTATCAACTCAATTCGTATTCGAAAATTCGAACACGCGTTGAACCAATACGTTATGACCCTGTTGGCTTGTTGTTACGTTACTATTGCCGACTTTATTACCTACACGTGATTGGCTTATTTTTGACAGGCGTGTGTCAAATCGTTAAATAAATTAGGAGGAGGATGGTACACTCTCTTTAATGTATCAGGCCATATTAGAGTATTGCGTTCCAAGTCGCTGAATAAATAAACTCCAGAGAACTATCTAATTATCATGACATCCATTATTTGTTTATATATTTCAGTGAAACGTTCAGATTATCGATTTCTAGTAGGCTAAATGTGTAAAAGGTTTCTGATAACTTGTCAGTTGTTTCGGTATAAAGTTCTGACGAGATTTCAGCATTTATGAGCTGCGTTTCTTTTGTTTGTGCACTATTAATATATACTCCCCCTATTTTTCATTCGCGTATTCGCCATACATATCCATGTGTGTGTGTATGGTACATATTTCCCCTAATTAACACCCCCCGGTATTTTTTATAAAGCTTACCTTGTGTGACAGCAATAATAATCCAACATGTAATTCATTTTTATTACGGTAATTTCGATTTGAAAAAAAGAACAGAAAAACAAACACACTTATTAGCATTGAAATCAACAAATCACATGTGAAAAATGTAATCCGAAACTGCACAAATACTATAACTAGTGTCCCTCTTTCTGTAGTTTGCAACGTCCCCGGGGGCGTTAATTATAGGCAATACGGTATTTTAATTTTACTCTCGGATTTGAAAAACAACGGACGAAAAAATTAATTCATTAAAATCGTAGACGCCGGTTATGGTACAGTTAAAGTACAAAACGTTTCTTTGTTATGGGGGACAATGTGTGATACTGTATGGCATTGGGAGTGAAACTGATTGCAGAAAATATATTAGGAATAGAAGTAATGGTAGTTATCTATTTGACAACTGAGGTGAAACGTGTTATTACGTCCCTTCAATTCTATTTTTTTGGGGGGGGATTGATATTTAACTGACAAAAAATGGGTTAAAGCCTCATGTTCTCGGTTATCAAGAAGGTAATCATACTTCTTCAAAAAGTTAGGACTAGTTGAGTTGTGGACCCTGATGTGGTGAAACCAAGAAGATCGCATACTTGCTGAATACCCAGTCTACACTAAACTTTGCCAACAATCTTTGAATCTTTAAGTAACTGTAACTAACCAACAATCTCACGTGCCGTTCAGTACATTGTGCGAGATAGCTCGTTTTTTATACCACTCAAAAAATAGTGATGTGCATGAAATGCTACTGCATTACACTACTGTTCAGAATTAAATATTATAGGAAGATTAAAATGTGATACTGAGGTGTGGGATATTGTTCTGTATTCAAGTACGTAATCAACTTTTCATGAGATACAGCTGCGTATTTTCTGTAGAATATTGTTCAGTATTGAATTATGTTGTAATGAGATGCAGCTGTGTATTTTCTGTAGGATATTGTTCAGTATTGGAGTATATTGTCATAAGATACAGCAAAGTCTTTTTCTTTAGGATAATGTTCAGTGTTGGAGTATATTGTCGTAAGATACAGCTGTGTATTTTCTGTAGGATATTGTTCAGTATTATATGTTGTAATGAGATGCAGCTGTGTATTTTCTGTAGGATATTGCTCAGTATCGAATTATGTTGTAATGAGATAAAGCTGTGTATTTTCTTCAGGATATTATTCAGTATTGGAGTATATTGTCATAAGATACAGCCAAGTCTCTTTCTTTAGGATAATGTTCAGTATTGGAGTATATTGTCGTAAGATACAGCTAAGTCTTTTTCTTTAGGAATGTTCAGTATTGGAGTACATTGTCATAAGATACAGCCAAGTCTTTTTCTTTAGGATAATGTTCAGTGTTGGAGTATATTGTCATAAGATACAACTAAGTCTTTTTCTTAGG
>NW_013666099.1:98768-104057 GCF_000517525.1 Limulus polyphemus | reverse complement strand
GTTGGAGTATATTGTTGTAAGATACAGCTAAGTCTTTTTCTTTAGGATAATGTTCAGTGTTGGAGTATATTGTCATAAGATACAGCTAAGTCTTTTTCTTTAGGATAATGTTCAGTGTTGGAGTATATTGTCATAAGATACAGCTGTGTATTTTATAATTAGTGGAAGATATTATGCTATGGATATTGTTTTGTAGAGTATGAGGGAAATAATTTCTTTTTAGACGATATATTGTTAGTGGTGAGAAGTAAACTGTTAATGAATACACCAAGTTAGGAAATATTCTCATGCACTCACAACTGGGAATGCGTGTTTTTCTGGAGAGCACAATACACCGGTAATATCTGTGTATTCTAGTGAATAAGTACCACACATTTTTATGAAATGAAATGTTAACAAAACAAAACGCGTTATTTTGTCAAGTCGTTTGATAAAGCTTTACGTTTTCTCAAGGCGTGAGATGATCTCATCTTTTACAAACGATAACTGATTGATATAATTTTTATTAGCTGTGTAGGACATGATAAGCAGGTAAGTGTTAGATCAACTTGTTCAAAGGTTTATTTGCCCATGCACGTATGTTGGGCACAATCATGCGAATGAGTTAAAGGTTTTAAACGGCCCTTGAAACAGCATAAAATTAACACATCGAACATTTCATAATATCGAAAGCATAACTTAACACCTTATAAAGATTTCAAGTTGTTTTAACTGGGTTTTCTGTACGTAGATTATATCAATTTACATATGCAGTCATGTGACAGCTCTCGGTTTAACAAACAGACTTATCGGGTAGCAGTCTAATCGTTCCAAGGTTATTGTGAAACGGTGGACTAAGTCCTTACTTTTGCTACCGTACTTCAACATGATCTGTATAATGTAAACAGTTGCTCAGGGAGGGTTAGAGGTCGGTCTTTCGTCAGAGAAATCACAACGCGGTGAAGTGTATAGGGGATGTTTGGAATAAACGTCATATATAAAGTAAAACACATCATGAGCTTTAAATGTACTTATTTTTACAAGTAGTAGTTTCACTCAAAAAAGTTATGGTCATATTAAAGGTGTATTTGCAAAAGAGTTACGAGTAAGATTTAATATAGTAAATGATGTATTTACAAACGTTCTTTCCTTCGTGTTGGCCCCCCAGTAGCACAGCGGTATGTCTGCGGACTTACAACGCTAGAAACCGGGTTTCGATACCCGTGGTAGGCAGAGCACAGACAGCCAATTGTGTAGCTTTGTGCTTAACTTCAAACCAATCCTTCATATTGGAAATGATTATATTATTGCTGTCCACAGCTTTGTGGCCGACTATTTTCTTTATGATTTGACAGTTTAATGTACTTGTTTAATGACTTGCTGATGTGAGCGAAGTTAAAAGAATTTTTAAGAAAAACGTTGTTGTCGTGCTAACCTCCACTGTTATTTTATGATAATCTTCAATGTATATTTGTCATTACAAGTTCCATACCCGTGTTTCAAATTATCATGTTATTGGCCTAGCCCTTCCTCCCACAAAGGACGATTATTATTTTCTAGTCTGAGCAGAGAACGGATAAAGCCAAGTCACTAAAGTCACATTATTGATAAGTGAGCCAAGTCAGGGAAGAGAGAGTGAAATGGTCGGAAAAATAATTATATTTTCTATATATGGGAGCATCCAATGAAATTATTTATTACTAGAGGATATAAGAATGATACATCCAAGTAATTTTAGATATAAGCCAAAAGTAAATTAATTAAACAGATGCTCATAAAGCATAAAACTGTGCCCCCCCCTTTTAGTGGCTAAATGGTAATGTTGAAGGTTAAAATTCGTGTTTCGATGACAATTGTGCAGATTTGTGCATTACATAAATGGACGAAAGCATAAAACCCCGACAGCATTGAATACTACTAACACTTGTTACTCTTTTTTTCTGTTTTGTTTTTAAGAACAAAGAAAACGTTTTTCACTTGATCGGTTCTTTTAGCGGTTTATGGGTTAACATTTATAACCCTAATTGCAAACTGCACAAATAGTGTTTTAGTTGGTGAATAGTGTGTGTACACATGTTTAAATATCTCCTTACATTGTTGAGCAAGGCGTGGATTAGTGGTTACGTGTCGGGCTACAGATCAGGTAAATCAAGGTTCGGCCCAACGATGTGATAGTGAACGCTTCACACTTGTGGTCAGCAATTATAAATTAGGGTCTGTTACGCCCGAAAACGTGAGATCTCTGAATTAGCTGTGAAGTTCAAGAGTCGCGTAAGATTCCGTTCAGGTTGAAATAACAAATACCTCGCATTGTTATACTTTCGGAAGGGTTTTACGATTGCAGAAAAAACTAAATAGGTGACTAGCGTTACTAGGTGTTTCATAAAATGCCATAAGCTTTATGGAACAAATGATATTAACATGAATTTCACTTTGAGATCCAGCGTTTCTTAAGTGTTCTATTTAGAATTTTAATTCTACTGTTGAGAAAAACGAGAAATATTCGTCCTAAAAACAGTAGTCGTTGAGGAACAAGATATATATTCGTCCTAAAAACAGGAGTAGATAAGGAACGAGAATTATTCGTTTTAAAAAACAGTAGTAGTTAAGGAACGAGATATATTCGTTTAAAAAAAACAGGAGTGGTTGAGGAACGAGAAATATTCGTCGTAAAAACGGAAGTGGTTGAGGAACGAGAAATATTCGTCTTAAAAACGGAAGTGGTTGAGGAACGAGATATAATCGTCTTAAAAGCGGAAGTGGTTGAGGAACGAGATATAATCGTCTTAAAAGCGGAAGTGGTTTAGGAACGAGATATAATCGTCTTAAAAGCGGAAGTGGTTGAGGAACGAGATATAATCGTCTTTAAAGCGGAAGGGGTTGAGGAACGAGAAATAATCGTCTTAAAAGCGGAAGTGGTTGAGGAACGAGAGTGATTTGCCCTAAAAAAATGGTTGAGGAAATTATTACGTGAAGTTTTTGAGTACTTTTTAGTGCATTCAGATTGTTGTCATTTAAATGTTTTTTGTTTTTTTTGTTTTGCGAACATAATTTGACTAGTTATTGAAACTTTTTTAATCTCACATATTTACCATTCTCTGTAATTAAAAAAGAAGAAAGGGTCGCTACTAGATATGTGAAATAGACCGCAAAGCGTTCACTGATCCCTTGGTAGTAAGTCGCAAGGTAATTTCTGGTCGTAATTGGATTTCTTCATAAAACCTCCTAAGAATTAAACAAAATCAAAAAATGATCGAGAGAAACGAAATTAAATGTGCAATTTTTAAAGAAATTCTGGATTTCTCTTTATAACTATATTAATTTTTAAATTCTGTGAATGCTTTTACTAGTATGCAATTTTCGTCAGGTTGATCGTTCGTCAGTCCAAAAAAAATATATTGTCGTTTATGCCTTTAAGGGAGTCTGTCTCTGTGTGTGTGTGTTTGTGGGGAGGGGGTAACCTTCACCATTAAGCCTGAAAACTAGAGATTGAAGTTGCGGGTGAAATTAAAAGTCTGCATAATTCATATTATCGAAAAATGGAGGGGAAAGCAAAAAAATGCGAGATTAAGTTTCCGCGAGTCATATCTTTAAATTATATTGCCATATAAGTTAGAGTAGAAGTTTATAAAAAATCAAACAAAAAAACTAATATTGCCCGCATCAACCAATTTCGTTGTCATGACAACGAAAAAGTAATTTTCTGCATAATTCAGTACCTGCCATGGTAGAGGAGTGCCTGTTAAGATAGTTCTTTAATGTTCGATATAATTGTTTGTAAACAATATAAATTCATTCTTTTTAGTTCTCTTTACGACATTTCTTAAGTTTGTTTGTTGCTTCGGAGACTTTTACAACTTTCATAATTATCTGGCACGGAAATGAATTATATTGATTTTAATTTATTTTTTATAATTTTCATTTGAAGCTTGCATTAACAAGAAATAGATCGTGAATATTTAAAAAAAAAATCGTTTCTATCACGGAGATGTTACCAGGAAATCATCGAGCTTTATGTACTTTATATTTTATCGCATGATTAACAAGTCATTTACTTTTATTAGTACACACACACACACATGTATGTAGGTGTGTGTGTTTTGGATGATAAGTGAAATTACACTAATACTTGTTATTTCACAATTATGAGAACATCGACATGATTTGTAGTGATTTATTGAACGAAATATAGTTTCTGGTGGCTCAGCAGGAATTCTGAGGGCTTATAATGCTAAAATTCAGGTTTCGTTACATGAGGAGGTTTAAGTATAGATAGCCCATTGTGTAACTTGTGTTTAATAACAAACAAGTAGAAACAAACT
Organism: Limulus polyphemus; assembly: GCF_000517525.1. NCBI lineage: Eukaryota > Metazoa > Arthropoda > Merostomata > Xiphosura > Limulidae > Limulus > Limulus polyphemus. Next base: position 99,756 of record NW_013666099.1, on the reverse strand, counting down.
TTACAAGCTTCATTGTTTTTTAGGGGTTATTTTACAGTTACTTCACAATTTTTTTACACCTGATTGACGTTTTTACTTTGTTTGACTATATTTCATAATGAAGACGGAAGAACGATATTTTTTATACAGTATCGAGTTTCAGTAAATCTTAATATTAATATAATCGTAAATACGCTAACACTTACACCTTTGGGTTGATAATCGGAATACTGTATGTAGTCTTTACATAGTGGATGAATCTTCTCAGTGGAGAATAGCCAGGTGTCGGCAATGAAGAAATGACTGGATCTTCTCCAGGTTGGTTCTCAAGACCAGTCTTTAAATTGGTAACAAAGCTCGAATTCGGTTGGTGCCAGAGTCAGTGTAGCCTCTCAAGAATCTGCACGCCATGTTCCTTCAATTGGAAACAAAGTTTGAAACAAAACACTTTCGGGGACGCTGAGAAAGTACATCTAGTATTATTACTAGTTTAGCTTTAGGGAAAGTTTAACATCACCCCATCGTATGCTGGTTACGATCGAGTATGCTTTGAGGCTAAGCAAATGTTAAATAAATTCTCACATTAAAACCTCAAGTATGTTGTTTAGAAACCATTCAGATTATAATTTGAAGAAAGTCGTGCTAGAGAGTTAGATGGCAGGAGTTGTAGGAATTGAAAAAGTCTACGATCTACATTACCTAAACATATGCAGATGTTTATACATGAGAAGATATGGTTAACGCACACACACACGCGAGTACAACAAGAATTACATTAAACTAGAGCACATAAAGTAAGAAGTAAGATTTAAAAGGTTGGAGTCGGGAGTACAGCACTTTCTATCTGGGTGTTATCATTAAGTGCGACACTTGTGTACAGCTTTTGGATAAAACAAGACGTATCGGCATAATTCCGACATTATGTTCTCAATCCGAATAAAAAGGCCTGGCATGGCCAGGTGGTTAGGGTGCTCGAATCGTAATCTGCATGTCATGGGTTCGAATCCCT
>NW_013666099.1:71268-98170 GCF_000517525.1 Limulus polyphemus | reverse complement strand
ACATGCTCGCCCTTTTAGCCGTGGGAGCGTTTTAATGTGAGGGTCAATCCCATCATCTGTTGGTAAAAGAGTAGCCCAAGAGTTGGCGGTGGGTGGTAATTAGTAGCTGCCTTCCCTCTAGTCTTTCACTGCTAAATTAAGGACGGCAGATAGCCCTCGTGTAGCTTTGCGCGAAATTCATAAACCAAACCAAAGAGAATAAAAAATAATAATGGGAGAATGACGTGTTTTATCACAGATCCTTTCAGTAGACCGATGTAATCCGTATGAAAGAAAATCTTCCAACATTTGTGCTTTTTCTTTTCTAATGTCGATTAAACAGACACTTTTATCCTTGGGTAGAATGTATTTCATACTAAACCGGAAATAAGAATAAAATAAAATGGCTCGTGTCCAATCGGAAGATATGTTATACTTTAATTTTATTTTGATATCATTCGCATGTGAACTTGAATTATTGGTCTGCTTTGATGTCACTCTAAGAGCGATAAAGAGTCTAGTGGTTAGGATGCTCGACTCGCAATCTGTGGGGGCGTTATAATGCGATGGTCAATCGCACTATTCGTAGGTAATAAAAGTAGCTCAAGAGTTTGCGTTGGGTGGCCTTACCTCTAGTTTATCACTACTAAATTAGGAACTGATAGCACAGATAGCCTTAGTCTAGCTTTGCGCGAAAATTAAAAAACTAAACCAAACTGGTTTGAAAAAAGTTACTCGTCTCTGTGAATAATAAGAAAATGTATTATGATGAAGTAAAAATGTATAGCATAGACGGTTGATATACAGAAATGGAAGTATTTATACCTTCAGTTATTCTACTGTTTAAGACAGCTTCCTATTTATTTTTGTATCTTTATAAAAAATGTTATACGAGATTCCAAATTTCGATGGAAATCACATGTAGAACACGTGTACTAGATTAAGATTTTATGTATGTAAAATATATAAACTTCAGTTTAATACTCTTCCTTCTGTATGCCAGTTGGTTTATACATCATTATATGAATCTGTGATTCGTTATGGTATACCAATATACAGGTCTATTTACAATTGTTATATAAGCAAAATATTGCAGTTGCAAAACGGTATGGTAAAAAAATATTTTACCAATAAGAAAAAGAAATAATATGGTTGCTTATGAAAGATATATAACTTTTAGCATAATGAATGTGTTTAAATTATACCAGTACACTATTATAATAAAGTATTATTTCTTATCGCATTTTAAAATTAGAATAGATCATGATAAAAATACAAGACACAAAAGTTAGGTTATTATAATTTACCTGAAGTAAAAAAATAACCATGGAAAAAATAAAGTTATCATGTTTATTTAATATAATTTCAAGAAGTATAATAGATATTAAAACATATACAAATATTTAAAAACATGATAAAAACTGGTTAGTAACACAAAAATAATGTTATGAACTAATATGTACAATTAAAAAACATTCAAACTGAGTATGTTTTATAATATTATTGTATTTTATGAATATTGTGTGATGAATTTTAATTTAATTTAGATGTAAATAGTACATTTTCTTTCGGATAAGCTTTAAGCTTCGCGGGATGTTATTTGAATGTATTATGCTGTATTCATAAGAATTGACTGATTGTAAAAAATTATGGGATTGTGAAATAACATTTTTATGTGACAGAATATTGAGAAAAGATGTTCTTTTCTTGTTAAGTGACTTTTTAGCTTTTAATGCAACTAGCTACTACATTCTTATTGGGATTAAGCTTTGATAATTAATTAAAAAAGGGGGGGGGGTGAACCCGGATTACATAAGATAAGGCATTGCGCTCATTTTGCTAAAAAAAAACAATTTGTAAGCTGATAAAAACAACGACATAGATTCAAAACAAACAGAACACTTAAAACTTGAGAAAAGCGGCATTTTTCGTACTCCTGGTTTCATCAAAATGGTATTAGTTACAGAGCGGACTTTAGTGTCTATGACAGTCAATGATTGGTAGTATATCCTTTAATGACGTACAGAAAATTCTATCAAAATAAACTCTACAGTAGCATTCTCTACAGACGTTCAACGGTATATATAAAAAGGTCAGTTAAAGAATGGATTTATAGGTAAACAAAAACAAACTTTTTATTTATTTCATTTGTTACTCATTCTCAACCTATCTATAGTTGATAATCTCTAGTATAAAATATTCCATACTGACTTTTATTGTTCGCATCTTATCAATCGTAGAATCTGAGTGGACCTCTTTTGAAGTACTCGTGACAGCAAAATGATTGTTCTATCTGCACAGTTCTATCTGTCTATTTGTCTGACGGAACTTTCTCGCAAATTTCGCGACCAAACGCTACAAATCTCGTATCGTTAGAAAGGCCTTTTTGTCAGAGGAGCCCGGATTGCATATCGGCTTTTCCATTCAGAATAAATTTACGTGTTGTTTTTTACTTTTTAACGCAGGAGAGATATGTTTTATCGAGATGCGTTAAATACACACACACACACACATATATTTATAATACACTTGCATTTGTTTGTTCGGAAATTTTCTCGTTAATTTCTCGATCAAACACTACAAATCTGATATAGTTAGAAAGGCATTTATCCGAGGAATCCGGATTGCATATTGGCTTTTCAATTTAGAATCACCTTACCTGTTATTTGCTTAGTCAAACTCTTTAATGCAACGATTATGGTACACGATGGCACAATGTCGTCTTCATCATATGACGACTGGCTGCGACTTCAACTTTAGTTTTTTATTTGTAAGTTATTTCACACAAACAACACTAAACGCACTGTATTTTTTTAAAAAAGAACATTAAACTACATACAATTTCTATGGACTTTCTCGACTTACTTAGGTCTAAAATACGCATGCACTATTCGTTCAAAACCATATTGTTATCACTTTGTGAACACGCATTCAGACGTTTATGCATATTCAGCTAAGTTTACCTTCATTACAACTTTACAATTACTTTCCTTTGTAATAATTTAGCTACTATAAACACCTTTTAGCCACATTTTTTCGTTACTACGGGATTTATTCTTCGTTTTTGTGAGTTTCTTTGTTTCAACTCATAAAACCGTGTCATACACTGAACGATCATAATTGTTTCATACTCTGTACACTTTAAATACCATTACTTTATTGTTTACTTTACATGTAGTTTTATTAAATAAAGTTACGTCTACGTGAGTTTATTTGTCTGATCACTTAAATTGTTTTCAAATAGACCAGGATCTTTTGATCTAACATATGATGTCTGCAAGGAAGTGTAGCTTAAATGGCGTGCGTGAAAATGATAGAATAAGGAAACTTCAAGCGAAGGGCATGAAAACTACCGCAAACGTTTTGCGGTTCGCGACTAGTTAATTATATTCATCTTTATTTGTCTATTTTATTTTGCATATTCTTCTTATCTAGAATCCTCATTGCTATTATTGTTAATCGTTATTCATTTGAAAACTGAGGATATTAATCACGTTATTACTATTATTTTTTTCGTACCCGATACCTTCTACACTTCAGAGGTTCAGACGTTTGGTTGAAATATTGCTGTTAATTAGTTCTCCAGTATTCTTAACAAAGCATTCATTATTGTTCACGCGAGTTGATTTCGAGGGTGATCAAACTTAAAGATTTGATCTCCTGTTTGGTCCAACCAGTTCCTTTGTGTTGAACTATTTTGAGTGATTTCCAATCCTCATCGGATCTGTGTTACAGGAAAGTACCAAAATCAGACTTACTTTGAACTCTTAGGCTTACAAAATTTCGCTCAGTGTAATAATAGAGTTGGTTATGAAGAAGTAAGGAAGCACCTTGGATCTCACTATAAAGTAATTTTTGAACGCTTTGAAACTTAGTATTTTTTCTTTTATCAGTAGCTATCACTCTTCAAAAGCGTTCGAGCTCTCTAGTTTTTTTTTTTTTAATGATTGAGAATATTGTGTGGCATGTTTATTTGACAAAGAGTTACTCGCGCTTTGTTGGTTTCGGAAATAGTGTGTGACGTGATGACCGGATCCTGGGGTCTGTGTATAGGAACTTTTGAGTTTGAAGATTAATGTTCTGTTAGATTATACAGGCAGCCCTCACTTGGAGTAGTGTGTTTAAGTGATGGAGTGTAGGAGCATTCAGTTTGATGAGTGTTAAGATTGTTCGGTAGTAGGAAGAAATCATTTAGATTCTGGACAGGTTAAGCATAATAATGAGATAATTAAAAATTGGTAATTTAAAAAGTTGAGTCAAAATGCAAATATTATATTTTCAAGCCTTTAAAAGAAATATAATAAACTAGGCGGGAAATAATGTCTACATTATTTTCTAAAGCTACAAATCCCTATTTTGGCTCCATGTCTACAGTACTTATCAATTTTAGTGGAGTCAAAATTGAGATTTGTAGTTTGAGAAAGTAATGTAGACACTATTTTCAATTTAGTTTTAGTTTTTTTAGTCCCTAGTTGTAGGCTTGAAAATATAATATTTGCAGTTTAATTCAACTTGTTTCGTTATTTTTTGACGATCCTTATTTCCCCTTTTAACAATTTTTAATTATCTTGTTTCTTAAGTTTTTAATGTCCATTTATGGATAATATATTTTAAACATATGCAATTCAGTTGAATTTTACATGTTTTTAAGCAACTTATTGCTGCATTGGTTTTTTCTCCACCCAACCATTATTTACTGAGCCAGGTGGTTTTGTGCCTGAGGTTTCTTATAAACACGCGTTTAACAAGCGTCGAGTACAAATGAAGCCGCTCATAACAACATCGCATATATTACGTATTTATAGCTATGTAAATCAACTTTCAATGAAAAATAATCAACTTTTTTAAATAGGTCATGGACATTCGCAGCGTTTCATATAGTAAATCTGTCTGAGTTTTGGTGCAAAATACCCAGCCGATTTTGCTGTAGGCAAAAAATTACGAATAATAATAATACTAAAATATGCACTCATAATTTCAGCGAAGTATGAAAATCAGTAGAATAAATCACCATTCACATGAGTAGTGAAATCTACTATGGTAATCGTTTACTGTTAGAAAACTCACTGAAGTAGTTGCAAAGAGAAAGTAATACAGCGAACTTGAGAAACAATGAAGAACAGCGAACTCAAGAAACAATGAATCCTCAACGTGACAGTTTCCAATTAATGCACTATAAATTGCACAAATTATTTTCCACTTAATGTGCATTAGTAAAACAGCGGATTTTTTCAATGGTGAAAAGTGAAGGACTTGGAGAAATTCTTCAGGGCGAAAAAACGAAGGTGCTTGAATTAATTTTAAAACTGTCGTATTACATATTCAATACTGCATCCATTACTATTGTCCAGGTTTCAGTAAAATATAATCAATAATAATAAAGCTGGAGACACTGTTATAAATATATACATTGTTTAATTTAATAAAACGAAGTGTTTTCGACTAGTATAACGGTACTTAAATGACTTGTACATTTCTGCGATGCTTGAATGGATTCGAAGAGCTTATGTTTTAGAGGGTGGAAATCTTGACTTTCAAGAATCAACTTACAAATAGCTCTACAACCTTCGCAAAAGTTTGTTTAGTAGTTGTGCAGTATACCTAGCAGTTTTTGCTGTAGGCTTCGAAGAAACTTGGCCAGTATCGATGAAAAAACTTATAAAATCTCTCCTTTTCTTTCAAGAATCAACATAAAAATAATCCTATGACCTGCGCAGTTGTTTTTTTAAAAGGTTTGTCCAGGTTTGAATAAAATATTCATAGCCGTTTTTTCTGTAGGCTTGTGAAACAAGAATAATATGAATAATGATAATAGGAAGAACAAATGGATGACTTTTGAATTTTGTCTAATAATCGGAAAATCATTTTTTTTGCTGTTGTCAATATTTTAGCAGCTTTAGCCATTGAGATAGAAGATCATGAGTATTGTATCAAGAACAAATCTGCTTTTTAAGATGGTTTTTGCCCGTATGTTCTACAATAATTTTTATGAAATTTCTGGGCGATCCCTATTATGAACCACTATAGTGGTTCATGATACATATTTCAGTATTAAAATAACTATTTTTTTCAAGTCTTGGAAAAGCTATTGCATACTTACTTCCTCTCGGAAATGTAAACTCGTAGAATGGCCTAAGCTCGATAATTTAGAATGTGGCGAAAGTTAGATCAGGTGAAACTAATGTTAGCTTGTCATGTGGGTGCGGAAGGTTTTGGTTAAGTAGAATCTGGATGTTCCAGGTAATCCCCGATATCCTGAAATAGATTCTTCATGCTACTTGTTCTCATGCTCTGATTTGCTCTTGAAGGCACTAAGGGGAAACAACTAATTCAGTCCAAGGAAGTCTTATTACAGGCTTCATTAAATCGTTCACTGTTGGTTAGTGTACGTTTTCTGTATTGTCTGCACTTAATGGGGACGGGGGAAGAGGTTAAACATTTTTGCCATTTAATTGTTAATACTTAGCCCATTTTAAAGTGAAAATCATTTCTTAGTTAATTAGTGTTGTGAATGTTTTAAACTCAGAATGTTAACTTTAGTTATGCCTTGCTAAGCTATCAATTTAGACCCAATGTGCTTAGTAATTTTTTTCTTATAATTCAAAGTAAATTAGTGAAATTTATCACCATAATTTTGTCGTAGCATTTACATGCACAAAATAAAGAAAGAAAGAAAGAAAAGATAAAAATCAGTCATGTTAGGAGTTGCGCCTTATTTATTTGTTTTCTGACTTGGTCGAATGGTAACAGAAACTTCGTCAGTTGTTCTGTGAGGAAAAAGAATTAAAGAATACCCATTGTTTATTGAATTTGATCGTCCAATTATGTTTAAGTCGAATGTAATTCATCATTAGTTACTTCGCAGGACGTTATTGTTATAGCAAACACACGACCAATAAGAAAATGTAACCAATCTCACGTGATGCTAGGGTTTCCCACATCGTGAACGTCGCAATGTAGTATCAATATTTAATAAATTATTTGTTGACGAATGACAGTAGTACTTTTATTGTTGGTCTGGTGGTTACGGCGCTCAACTAGCCTTCTATGAGTCGTGGGATCGAAACTCATCGCCGAACATGGTCTCCCTTTCAGCTGTGGGGGTACTTTAATGTGATGGTGAATTCCATTACGGTAAAGAGTAGCCTAATAATTGATGGTGGGTGGTGTTTGAATAGCTGCTTTCCCTGTGGTCTAATTAGGGAAAGTTAGCGTAGAACACGAGAAAAAGCAAACAAACTTATTGCTATAAACATTCGTGTTTCTGGAAAAATACTTATTGCAAGTCAACATCATCTTCATATTCCTATATCGTTTTAACAGTTGCATATTCTACTTAGTTATTATCATAAAATAATTAAATTTAACGTGTATCGTAATCAGGGTTCCTGTCCAAAACCATGATTTTTAACATGTGCATATTAATTTGTTCTTGTATAGTAATAACTTATTAGTTTTCTATGCTCGATCTTCCATCTTGACGTATATCATGGTGTAGTATAACGTTTTTTGTTTGACTTTTTAATTAGAAATATGATCAGCAGTTACATAGTTCTATAACAGTTTGTTTCGTAATTAGTTAATTAACCTGTAAAATATTCACTCTACTTACTTCGGGTGATTGTTGTTAACAAAAATACACAGCAATAAGTAATAATAAAATATAAATGGTTACTGCCGGCCAGTTGCCTCCCTGTGATCGGTGCTTTATGATTAGGTACGGCGCCATACAATCTGGCTTCGGACCGACGAACATGTTGGAGGTAGAAGAACATGTGATAAACTACTCTAGCGAGTAAATCAGCACCTTGTGTTTGTATCAGGTTTCAAAGCTTGCCGGATGATTGTTTAGTGAAATTATTATTAAATTTCCTATACTTTTCAGTCGAAGTCCTGCAGATATAGAATACAATGAAGTAGCTCTTTTAACTTTGACGTTAAGAAAGTATAGTCTGGGCACAGCTTTAGTCTGTGTGTACTTGACAATCAAAATGTGTGTTCAGAAATCAATAAAGGGAAATCCCTTGTGGTGATGAAAGAACTTGAGAGGAGGAAACCTTGAGCTGTTTTAAGAACCACTTAATGTAAAAAAAACAAAACAAACAAACATAGTGATAGTAAACCGCAAAGTTCGCCGTATAGTTTCGTACACATCTACATATTTGAATAACAAAAGTCAAGGTAATAACGTAAGAGTCTTCTCCAACGTTTCTAAGAATATTCTGTACATTATCAATAAAAACATCTGAAACAAGACAGGGCCACAAATATGTTGCTTTGTAACACATTTCTTAAAAAAAAAAGAAAGAAGAAAGGAAAATTTTTTTTTTAGAAACGTGCTGTGTTGATTCAGTTTCTTCGGAATCAACAGCATCGAATCAGTCTGTAATCTTCATATCTCGTGTTTTCAGCGGTCCACTTGCTCGACACGAATTGAATAGTATTTTCTTTCATTGTATAGACCCAAAAACTTTATGCAAGAAATTTTTTATACAATTGTTATATTTGATTTGAGCCTAATATCAGTTCCAACCTGCTTTATACACGCGTGTGTTATCTATTCGGTTTAATGATTTTCCTGTTAAATGTCTGAATGGAGTTGAAAATTGGTATAATATTAAATAATTGTCATACAAGTTTTATTTTGTTCGTATGACAGTCTTGTACGTGATATGAAAATCTGCACCTTACTTTCACTGCATTTCAGTGACACTCGCCATGGCCTAGAGGTTAGAGTGTCGGGCTCTGGGTCCAAAGGCTCAATTTTAGCATCCCATCGTCACAAAAACGCAACTCGCACTATAGTGTCATGGGTGCGTTAAAAGAGTGACAGTTAAATCCCACTGTTCGATTAGAGCAGCCCAAACATTACCAGTAGATACTGTTGGTCAGCTGCGTTCCCTCTAGACTTATCACTTTAAAAATTCAGGGGAATAGCTAGTGCAAAAAGTCCTTTTATAGCTTTGCGCGAATATCTAAAAGAAAAGTTCTTAACAGCGAAGTGCTCATCTATAGGGACTAAGTTACGTTACAGTAAGATGAATATAAACGTAGCCAGTTGTTAAGTGTATGTGTTTCAATATTTCAAAAATTACTATTAAAGTCTCGATTCTTCACTTGCTATACATTTGCCATCTCAACTTTAACATGTGTTAAGGTGAAGGAGAAATGTCTTGCTTGTTCCTCCATGTTGTAGACTACGACGTCCCGTATCTACTCAACATTGCAACCAACAGTTATTGCTTAGTACACATATTTAATGATACAACTAGATAAGCATTATTATCTTCCATTCTTCTATTGTAGGTCATTCGACAGTAGATGTATTAGGAATTTTTGTATATTTTTTAGGAATGTTATCATGATGTAAGGCAGGTTCATCAAGTTCTTACGGTTAGTATAATGAACTCTAGAAAGTTAAAGCGAAAAATAACTTTTTACTCATCATAGTTTAAAGTGTACAACCTTATCTAGTCTCAGAAATAACGCTGGCCTAACATGTACAACACATTGGTCTCCACAAAGCTCGTTCCATAAAGTCAGCACAGGGTTATGAGAAGTACTGGAGTGAAAATATGTTCTGAAAGTTACTTGGAGTCAATAAGTATTTCTAGCATTCAGTGGGATGCGTTGTTGAATCTATGTTCTATTTCATTTTGTCGCCGACTTGGAGAAACAGTTTTTTTTTGCCTTCCCATATTTTATATGTTTTCATATTGGACAGGTTGTAAACTGTTACTGTATCGCTTTTGTAGCGAACAATGGTAAAACGTTCAATATATATATAGTTTATACATTTTACTAAACAAAAGTTTTGTCGTTTGAAAGAAGTAATGCAAGCTGCCACAGACGATCCATTCTGGAATCAGGCATTATTTTCTTTCTGTATTTATTCTATGATGGCTTAGTCCTTTCGTAGATTGGCTAAGTATCGAGGACGTGAGAACTATTCACTGATCCACGAACTGGAATCTAAACTGAATTAGTGCGATATCTGGTATTCACAAAGCTGTAGGAAAGGTAACATTGAAGGAGAACCTTCCTAACCAGAAGACTAACCCAGAAAAAACAATCATATTTGAAGTTAGTATACTGAACAGTGTACAGGATTCATTTCTTTCTTGTTTTGTTCAATAAAGCATTTCGTACACATTATTTGACGGCGATCACTCAAAGCTCAAACACTATCCTCTTTTTTTCACAAAAATACAAGAGAATTTAGGGAAGGACTGAATTTATTCCACAGAAAATCATTAGGGATGGAGCTTGTACTACGAGAACCTCAAATAAAGCCTTTGCATACCAAGAACGAAAAAACAACAATAAAAGTTTCGCACGTAAGAAACTAGTTATGTTTACCCCCGCCCCCAATCCAAACACAGAATTTTTAGCTAATATATAATCCTGGAAATGCAACTAGTCGAATGCTTTAGTTTCTCCTGTACTGTGGGCACTTTAGATAATTCGAATGCTTTAGTTTCCCCTGTACTGTGGGCGCTTTAGATAATTCGAATGCTTTAGTTTCCTCCTGTACTGTGGGCACTTTAGATAATTCGAATGCTTTAGTTTCCCCTGTACTGTGGGCACTTTAGATAATTCGAGTGCTTTAGTTTCCCCTGTACTGTGGGCACTTTAGATAATTCGAGTGCTTTAGTTTCCCCTGTACTGTGGGCACTTTAGATAATTTGAATGCTTTAGTTTCCCCTGTACTGTGGGCACTTTAGATAATTTCTTACATTTGGTTTTGAAGACACTAATACTCTACACATGTGATAGAAACTTACTTATGATAGCACGGGAATTTACATCAGTAGAGCTTACCCTTTCAACCATGCTGAGAAAAAAACTTATGAAATACTAATCGAACTGAAATAAGATGAAGAAAAAAAAAGACAGGAGAATTGTGATCAGACAGTCTAATTCGTACAGGAGCTGTAGATAACTATGAAATATGATATAAAAATCAAGACACTGCTGCAGGACAGACTGTGTGTTATTAATAGAAGTGATAGTTTCGCAATTTTCCACCTTCTGTAGCTCGGACAGTGGTAATCCAAACTATCACATATTTTTTCTAGTTGTGCTCTACTGGACTCTTACTTCACATACCAAATTTCAAGTCAATCCTTTGAGATATAACATTTCCAATTTTGATTGTGTTTGTTCCTTTTTTATTTCTTCGCACCAAATGTACTTTATTTGATAGAAAAACGTACTTAACTTTTATAGATTTTTCTCAAATTTGGTAAACTGATAGATCATTACAATATACAATTAGGAGTCTCATTTGGTGTTAATATAAGCCACAAGTGCAAAGTTATTTAACAAAAACCTTTCAAATTTGATAATAAACTTTTTGCACGCCTACGCAAAAAGTCACGTGAGCTATCGGTCCAACATTTTTACTACAACTTCAACTACGAGTAAAAGTGGACCGTTACTATAAAGGAAGCAATTGATACTGTTTTAGAGGTAATATTACCATATAGTTTAAATAATCTGGTTGGTTCTGTGAAGTAAAGATTTGTTCCGAATAATAGGGTTGCGATCTTAAAGCCAATGTAGGTTACTATCGAATGTCACTTTTTTGCTTGCTGTGGTTTGTTGGTGTATATTGACAAAAAGTCATGATTTGTAATTAGAAACACCTTAGGTGTGAGAAAAAGGTGTGGCCAAAAAGGATTAAGTGTGCGGCTAAAAGGAATGAAATCAAAATTAACGGCCAAACTGGTAGCTACACTTATAGCATTGATAATAATTTTACAGCAAATATTCATTCATTAATTAGCTAGGACGCGTATTTTGTTTTACCCACAATCATGCCCCAAGCTGAACAAAAAACGAGGTCTGGCTAGCTACTGAATGAATATTTGCTGTAAAACAATGCTATAAGTGTAGCTACGAGTTTGACCGCCAGTTTTGATTTCATTCCTTTATGTCGCACCCTCGGTCTTTTTTTTTTTTGCCGCACCTATTTTTCACACCTAAGGTGTTTTTGATTAGGTGAGTGAAAGATAGATTGGTTTCTATCAATGCTTTCTTAAATATATAGAATATAAGCCGGTAGAAGATTTATTTAATGACTAAGTTACGTGTTACAGTAAAACTGAGGTGTCATTATGTAGTGCCTATGGTAGCTTATTCAATGTTACATAATTTCGAATGGTTTTGTAGCTTTATGTTGCGGTAAAACTTGGGTAATTAGCTTTACTTAGCGTGTATTTAGTTTGTTCAGTGTTACATAATGTCGGCTGATTTAATAGCTTTGTGTTAGCTTATTTAAGGTTCATTGTGATACTTTTATTAGAAATATTAATTTGCATTTTTAACCTAGAATTTGTATTTAGAACTAACCTAAATCTCCTAAGTTCACCGAACCTTGCGAGATATTATTGGGTTTACGGCCGAAAATATCGTTAACAGTGACGATACACAACAGTAAGAAAATATGCATTCTGATCTTTGTAAATAGGTACGTAATAAAAGTGTATTTAATGAACTATACTCAAAATCGGGTTGATTTTTAGTTTCATTCTGATAGGAAGTTATTGTTTACATAATGTCGACTGATTTCAATAACTTTATATTACAGTAAAACTAAAGTGGCATGATATAGCGCGTGTGTTTACCGTGTTCAGTGTAACATTATCAAGACTTCTTTAATATACACGCAAGTGATTGAGCTAGTAATCAGCGTAAAATTTATGGAAGCGGTTGATAGTTTTTTTTTTGCTGTTTACGTTTGTTAAACTTCTAAGTCTGTGAGCTTAAAAAAGTGCTAGAAACTTGTGAGAATATTTTTGGCGTAAGTTGTATGAGTTTCTCTTGCGTTCTCTTTTCATGTTGTAAGATGTGCGTGGTATTTTCTGTCAGTTACATCTTTTCACAGCATAACCTGTAACTAAGAATTGAGAATCATTCAAAATAAACGCCTATATTTATATAAAAAAAAAGAAACTTATGAAGTTATGAGAGAAGTGAATTTCTTGTAGCTAGCACTGCAGCGCCTCTGGTGGTGTGTGTATGTGTGTGTGTGTGTGTGTGTGTGTGTGTATATATATATATATATATAATAATATCTGTTATTCTTTGATTATTTATTTAATTAAGGTAAGTTGACGTAGGTACCTACATAAATTTGTTAGTTTGATTGGTTTGTGATACCTTATAGTGGCATGCTAAATATTTTAAATGGTATTTATTTCTAAGTGTTCTATTCATATGGAAAAATATTGTAAGAGCAAAGCGATGATATAATGTAAGGAAGTTACGTAAAATAATTAACTACATACGTCTCGATTGATAGTTGATGGAACACCTCGATAATTTTAACACGTAATTAAAGACAAAGAAGTATATAAAATTGTCAGCTCGTATATACAGGCGTTGTAAAATAAGGAGTAAATCTGATTCAGTAGTGATTCACGTTGGTGTCTCACTCAAAATGCTTGTTATATGACACTTGACATTTTTAGAATTCACCCATTAGTGCAATTTCACAGAAATTTGATGTCACAATAAAGAAATGCGTTAATTTTGTATCGTCGGATTCTTTTCTTTTTGTTGACCTCGTCTTGTACTAGCTATTCAAAACTTGCTCGTCTTGAGTTCAAGAGATTAATTAGGTGTTGAATTCTGTTCCAGTAACTTTCCGTCATCAGCGCTGAAGTTAATTAACTTCATTTTTTCTTCCTTTTTTTTTTTTTACAGTTATAAGTTTTTATTATTAAATGTATTTCACCAGATCTTAATGACACTTGAGTTGTTCCTGACTTAGCGTAGTTAATTTTTAAGTTAATAGTTAAGGTAACCATGTGCTGTGATACTTGTATGTATGACATGCGGAAGTTAACCCAGACTTCCTGTTTTCACGCCATCCAAACCTTGTATGAAATATGAAAAAAAAAAAAATAATAATAAAAGAAAATTCCTTAGTTAATGTTCAATTGCTTTTGGTTACGGCATTTTAAATTTAAGTTACTTCGTTTACTTTTGTTCTCCGGTGGATCAGCGGTAAGTATGCGGACTTGCAATGCAAAGATCAGGGGGTCTGATTCTCCGTAGCGGATAGAGTGTGCGTAGTCCACTTTGTAGCTTTGCACTAAGAACAACGAATACATCATTTGCTTTTACGTTGATTTCGGCATATGATTTCTGGTGCCGTCTTTTGTGTATGTTTCTTTCTAGGACGTATATGATGGCGGATTAATGTTTTCTTGAATGTTATTCGTGAACTCTTTCTTCCGCATCTTAGTTATCGGGCAGGTGGCAGCACTGTCTATGTAGGGATGGCTCGCATTGTTCCTCGAAATGGTATTTTTAGTATCTCCTCAATAGGTCATCATCAGGCAGGCGGTAGCACTGCATATGTAGGAATGGCCTGGATTGTTAATCGAAATGGTATTTTAAATATCTCCTCAATAGGTCACCAGAACTTTACAATACTATACAGTGTTTCCTTTTATAACAATATAAATGTAATGACTGAGTCACAAGTTCTGGGAATGACTGTTAATATCATAACAAAAAGTCTGAATTTCTTCTTTCTTCTGCTTCTTTTTTATTACATGATAACTCAAAAACCGTAACAGTGGTGTTAACCAATTTCACTGATGTGACATAGTTTCAAACGAAGTATCCGCTTTTATATGTATTATTAACTAGTAGTAATAAACAAATAATAATTATAATGTAAACGATGTTATCATTACCCCTTGAAGTTAGCATTCTTACAGAAATTTTGGTGTTCCTTCAAGAAGCTTTAGTACATGGTGAAACAGGAATTACCAGTCAATAATAGATACACAATAAATATTACAGTTGGAACCTCATTATATCTAAAACCTGGTTATAAATACAACTTTCCTGTGTCTATTGAAATACTGCATTAAAAAAACAAGCAAACAATTAAAGAAAAAAATTCAAAAAAGGAAGTAAATGTAGGGATGGCTAATATCAATCCTTCAAAAACTGCAAACAAGATAGTAGGGATGGCATTTGCATCAACCTTACATGCAAATACCATCTATACTATCTTTTTTTTTTGTTACAATGTCATTATATCAACCAACACTTGTGTTTGTTAAGTTCACAATGCTATTACATCAACCAACACCTTTTTGGTTTCATTTAGACAGTAATGAGGCCATACTTGACTTTTCTGTTCGCCTATTGTGTAATTTAGGGGTTTCCAGCGTTAGCTGTTCACCTAACTTCAATAGATACAGAAATGTTAAAACCCCAGGAATTACAACACACACACACACATTAATGTAATTAACTGTGGAAACACACAAGCAGTGCACATAGAAAAGTCACACGCCAAACACGAATAATGACAACTAGATGGTGAATTTATTGTTATCAAAAACTATTACAAAAATGCAAATTAAAGGCGAATATATTATAGACGATGCACTAATATTTTGCACCTGTTTTACACATAATTACATCTAGTTTTCATGCTCCTGCATAGTTTATCAATGTGCATTTGTGGTTACTGTTCCAAGTGTCCTGAATTACTTCCCGCAATACAGTCAAGTTGTTTGGTCACGTTTATACTTTCGCATTTTTTACATAAACCCATACAGCTTTATGAATATTCATATTCGAACTGTGTGCAGACTTAGTAACAGTTGTGATTGTGTCTCATCGGATCATTTTACGTCAAAATATTGTTTCACCATATTTGCTGCAAGCATGGTGTCATTGTATTGCTGGAGGACGAATCTCCGCCTCATGAGTCATGTTCCTGAGGGAATATATATTGATGGATTATAATATGCCTGTACTCGCAAGCCCGTAGCCAGGTCTGGAATTAGGGAGTTCTTTTTGATCTAAAGTGGAACTCTTTTTATATGTAGCTTTAATGTCCAGGGACGAAAAAAAAAAGTTCAGAAATATGTAATGGTTTCTCTATTGTCACTACAAATAAACATTTCTAATAACTTTCCTCTGATAATATGAAAATGCTATTTTCGCATGTATGCAGTGTTACAAAAGCAATTATATAATGAGAAGCCATCATCAAAGAAAGCAAGAAAAAAAAATGTTAATAGGCGAGCGTAACTCCGTCGGGAGTGGAGGGGGGTGTCGTTCGCATCCTGCCAAATCCTTCTGGCTACGGGCTTGACTTGTAAACAATCCGAGTGCTATCAGATTTTTGTAATGCCTTCCCAGACTTGTACCACTTCCACATTGTGGATGTTGTACATTAAATATGAAACCGCTCTTTTCTCTGTTGTCGAAAAAATTGGTTCACTGTTTTCAAACAACTCGAACTTATATTTATTTGTAAAGAACACACGTTTTTAGCTTTACCCATTCCACTGTTTGTGGTCTCATTGACCTTCTGGTTTGGTTACCATCAGCAGATACAAGACCCTGTAAACCACTTAGTGTGTACATCTTTGTTTTCAACATAACATTCATACATTGTTTTCATCAATGTCTGCACACTCGACTGTTAACTGCCTTGTAAAAAACGTACCTTGAAATACTTAACATCAATTCTGATTGAAGAGCTTCGGTTATTGAAACATGGATTCTTGCAGCGATTTTTCGTATGAAGTGTCCTCGACAAGGCTAAACTTTGATTTATAGATGCATTTTATAGGCCTGGGGGACTTGACTGGAGCATTTTACTGTTACTACTAGTACTTTGTGTAGTTAGCAAGCTGCATTTTCTTTTATAAGCTTGATAATGACGTGACACTTTCTGAATGGTTGGATCACAATCAGTCACAGTGTAAGCTATCACCACGTGACTGTATTCTGGAGCAATTCGTTTTCACACTCCTCATGGAGTCGCATTTCCTTAATTTTTCCTTTCATAATTTTGTTTTTCACTGGTTCTATAATTATTTCCAATATCGCATATATGCTATTATTATTATCATCATTGAACTATTTTGTTTTTAGATCTTATCAAGTAAAACCAGTTTTTGGTATTTCTCATTGGTTTTAGTGTGATAATTATTTTGTTTGTTCTTCTATAACTGTTATATTTCATTCTGTGCATCAGCAAGTTGACAGAAAACTGTTACTCTATCTGATTTAATCAGACTTGTACACACAAGACTGGGAAGGATTAGCTTTAGTAATTGATGAGCCGTGAAGGACGAGCTGCTTGCCAAGGGTGGAGTATGATAAGACAGAATATGAAAATTGGGTAAACATGCAGGCTACTTCTGCACGATATTAAAATTAAATTACACTGTCCCTATTCAATCAGCTTTTCTATGGTGAATGAGGTTTTGATGATAACATGCATATTCCTCACTTCCATGATTACATCTTTTAAATCACTTCCAACTTACAGCTTCTCCTAACTATTTGGTCCAACCCCAGCTGCTTAAGGAACTGCAGTAGTTTACCACACTGAATTTTGGATTTCATGATCAGTTGGTATTTCTAGAGTTCTAATCATATTTTACTATTATTACTGTTGTTGTAGCTAACTCGCATATAAGCTTCACGTGTTTGTAGGGTTAGTTTTGCCTTTGTTAACTACCAGTATGACATTGTTTTTTTTTTTCATATTTGACATATTTCCGTTGCTTGCATATATACACAGATTGAAAACATTCATGATGAAGCCTTACACACGAGTTAATAGGAAGTTTAATTCTAGTACGAATACAAAAAAATAACTATTTGTGAATTGTTACAATTTTGTTATCTTGTATAACTCTACAGCGTTAGTAAGCAATTAGCTTTAAAGCCATTCTAACCATTAATTTTACTCTCAATTATTTCTCTGACAAATCATTATTCTCGTATTTTATTTGAACAAATGTCGTATCCTGTTTACTTATTTTTTGACCAGTCGATTTATTGATAATGTTTTTTGGTTAATAGTTATACTCATAAACTATATTTGATGACTTAGTTTGAACTTGATACTTACTTTGACTAATCAACATATGTTTACTATTTTTTACCAGTCTTTATGCTCTTACATGTTTGACCAAATTCATACAGTTTCATTCATTTATTAACCAGTATATATATATTACATTATTTATATTAAATAATTTATTTGGACTGTCATCATGCGGTGATAATCCATAGAAATTACTTAAAACAACAACAACAAAAAAACACGTTATAGGCATAAAAAACTTATTTGTATTAGATTATATTACTCCAAAATACTGTTAATCAAGTTTATATTGCTTTCTTTGAACAGTCAGTTGACTCGTATATTACTTCTTTTGACTATTCAGTATCTTATCATTTTCTTTAACCTATATGCAATTTTCTTTTGTTTGATAACTATATATTACTATCTTTTAGCACCTTTATTTTACTTTCCCCTTGACTTTACACTTGTGACGTCTATTCATCAAGCCGTTAGAGAGTACTCTACAACGGTTTGGTGTTGTGAGATATATATATATATATATTTCTGGAATTCGCTAGTCTCTGCCTCTTATCATTGTTAACAACGTCTTGTCAAACTTCTAATGGCTTTCACGGCTTGAAGAGAGTTTCTTATATATTTTTGTTGTTGTTTGTTTTTATAGACTCGGTTTGATGTGCCTTATTGGTTAAACATTTTTAGCCAGTGAATACATACTTGGAAAACTTCAGTGATTGTGATAGAACTTTCACAGCGTGTTTGATGCCCATTTTCCTTCGAATAATGTACTGATTTTTCGTGAAACACAATTTGCGAGATGAAGAGTATTTAATAAGTTTTAACTTGTTAAGTTTTGTTGTGCCCTTTAATTTTGGTATTTTAGAACGAGAAGAAATCTTTGCTATTAAAATGATTAATTAGATTGTGTAAATTAAGTACATCTTACATTAATGCAATAATGATCTACAATATATTTAGGACGCGTTGTTTTTTACACCTGAATGCTAATTTTTGACTAAAATCTCTATAGAAAATGTTTAAACTGCACTCTTAACACACACACAAATATTCAAATTTTATTCTCCTCCTACGCTTTTTGAAGCTCTAGTTTCAACAGGGAATGAGGCTGGTAAAACAAAAAGAGAGAGAGAGATATTATTTTAAAGATGCTTGAGTTGCTTTCAAGTAGTTGCTTCCTTCTTGCTCATCAAAGGAAATCATATCTTCCTGAACTCTCGCAGTT
This sequence comes from Limulus polyphemus, assembly GCF_000517525.1. Taxonomy (NCBI): domain Eukaryota; kingdom Metazoa; phylum Arthropoda; class Merostomata; order Xiphosura; family Limulidae; genus Limulus; species Limulus polyphemus. Next base: position 79,085 of record NW_013666099.1, on the reverse strand, counting down.
TAAAAATGTTATTTTTTAATATGAACGTCGAATCTGCTGAGTTTTACTTATTTTGATATCACTAAACAAGTAATTCTGAGATAATTTCAACTCTATATTTGTAATAGCATATTCTAAGTGATAAATTCGTATTCTCCGTTGTCGAAATATTAACCACAATAACTGCCAACTAAATAAAAGATCTTTGTATAGGACAGGACTTGGGCAGTCGGCACTGGATTTCGCGCATGCGCATAAACTCATACCTTAACTTTGGCATCGCACTAAAGTACATTCGTTGCAGAAATAAAACGGGGATTTCTGGATATTTTGTTTATCACAAAGGACTTTGTTTATCAATATTGAATAATTTGGAAGTCCGATTTCGAATGAAATCTGAAGGAGGGGTCTGGAGTGAGACAAACTACTTTGTTTTAACACTTTTTTATTTATATGTTGATTTTGTGCTAACGTATGTTCATTGATTGTGTCAATATGCACTATATCTACTCATATCAAGGTTTCCATGTATTCTAACTAAACTCGTACACGTGTATCGCAGGATGTGACGTCTACCTTGTCCCCCCCCCTTCAAAGCACGTGAATTATTCAGAGAAAAGCCTTCTGTTTGTGTGTATTTAAACTACAGTTGTACTGTATGCGATTTCTTAAATTGGTACACAGTGATCATTGTTCGATGATAATCTTCTTGACCGTTACGATTCTCACATTCTGTCGAATTCGCAACACTGTTTCAAAGCGATGTTTCTAAACCACTAGAATCTCTGTAATGTGTTAGTGAACACGTGTATGTGACTGAAAAAGGAGAATTTCGTTGTATCTTAAGGACGTAAAGACTTCGTTAAAACATTGAAAGCTCTTCCTACATATTTATTTCATACTTTTATTTTAATTACGCTTTTAACAACACGACGTGCAAACTACGTAAAATTCACATAAGAACAGACAGCACAGAGAGAGACTGTAACAGATAGCACAGATAGAGACTGTAACAGATAGCACAGATAGAGACTGTAACAGATAGCACAGATAGAGACTGTAACAGATAGCACAGATAGAGACTGTAACAGATAGCACAGAGAGAAACTGTAACAGATAGCACAGAGAGAAACTGTAACAGATAGCACAGAGAGAAACTGTAACAGATAGCACAGAGAGAAACTGTAACAGATAGCACAGAGAAACTGTAAGAGAGAACACAGAGAAACTGTAAGAGAGAACACAGAGAGAAACTAAGAGAGAACATAGAGGGAAAACGTAACCGATAGCACAGAGAGAAACTGTAACAGACAACGCAGAGAGAAACTGTAACAACCAACGCAGAGAGAAACTGTAACAGACAACGCAGAGAGAAACTGTAATTGATAGTACAGAGAGAAACTAATTGATAGTACAGAGTGAAACTGTAAGAGAGAACGCAGAGATAAACTGTAAGAGAGAACGCAGAGATAAACTGTAAGAGAGAACGCAGAGATAAACTGTAAGAGAGAACGCAGAGATAAACTGTAAGAGAGAGAACGCAGAGATAAACTGTAAGAGAGAGAACGCAGAGAGAAACTGCATGAGAGAACGCAGAGAGAAACTGCAAGAGAGAACGCAGAGAGAAACCGTAACAGACAACGCAGAGAGAAACCGTAACAGACAACGCAGAGAGAAACCGTAACAGACAACGCAGAGAGAAACCGTAACAGACAACGCAGAGAGAAACCGTAACTGATAGTACAGAGATAAACTGTAAGAGAGAACACAGAGATAAACTGTAACAGATAGCACAGAGAAAAAATGTAACAGACAGCACAGAGAGAAACCGTAAGAGAGAACACTGTCTGAGTTACAAGTTTGTGTAGAGTGGTATAATTTTTGTATTGATCATTGTTTTGTAACTTTCACAAGACAGGGTTTCAAAGAATGTCTGTTCGGTTTAACCGGAACACTTGAGAGTTTTATCAATAAAAGGTATACATTGCCATGTTTATTGATGTTGATTAACGAACTAGACAAATGTGATATATTACTTCTTTGATGATGATGTTTTTTATCGTATTACGAGCCGACGAAAATGTATAGTTTTATGTTGATGTTGTTTTTGGACTTATAATAATGTATTGCTACACTGCAAACGTTCTGTAGATGGTTAAAGAGATATTATTGAAATGTTTGTTAGTAAATATCCTAATAACGGCTGAGAATAAGTTTTCAGCTAGATCAGTTCTTATTAGCCCAGCTGAACCAATTATACAGCCCCCAGTGGCACGGCGGTATATCTGTGGACTTATAATGCTAAAAACCGGGTTTTGATAGCAGTGGTTGGCATAGCACAGATAGCCTGTTGTGTTGCTTTATGCTTAACTACAAACGAATAAACAAAACCAAGGATACAAAATATTATCCATAGAGCTTTGTATTGTTTAACTTTAGCTTGATACAGATTTTGTTCGTATGCAACTTTCTGTTACACCAAATGACCTTTTTAGGTTCTCTGGATTGTCGGCTAAGTCTACCATTCAGATCTGTGTCTACAGTGGAGTTGCTTATCAGAAAGTCCAAGGTTTTGCCCACGAGATGCCGCTGAACCCCTTTTCAACTGTAGGGGTGTTTTAAATGTGACATTAAACTTCGTTATTAGGTTATGAACTGCAGCATAGTCAGTAGGCGCTTACTTGATAGTTTTCTTGGATCAGCAATTTTAAATTAGAAATGAATAAATTATCGTTATTTACGTCGTAGCGGTTTGTAATTGTAACAAGAGACATAGTTGTTTGTACTAAATGACAACTTCCTTACCATAATCAACCAGAAGAAATGTAGTTTCGATAATTGTCGGTCTTCGTTAGTCGCTAGTTCAGTGATGCAAAATACTTTCTAACAGATGGTTTTAAAGTCTTGCATCTGAAAACCCAAGTGATACATCTTGTTGGAAACATTCTAAACAGCCTCGAACACGAAGAGTTTGGCGTAGTTATATTGAAAGTGACAGTAACAAATATCATTGTATGATGTAATTAGAAGTGATTAATATATTTGTAGATGTCCTGGAGCTTACACTTGTATGTTTAAAGATCTACGTAATTAAACTTTTAAACACTGATGATGCGTTTTGAAGTATCAGAGTTAAATGTAGTACACCCGTAAACTAGCTCTGCATCACACTTGTTCCATTGGGGCATCTTTGTACAAGATGGTAGCAAAAGGTTAAAGTAGAAGATCCACAGTTTTAATTCCCATAGGTTTGTAGTTTCATGTAATCACTGTTGACAGGAGGTTAATAAATAACCTAACCCAGGAATATCATTTATAATGTTAACTAGTGGAAAAACTCTTTATTCGTGTGCGAAGCATTTTTTTTTTTTTTTGGATGTCGTATTTTCTATTTGAATGTACAAAGTCTATAAACTATAAAGGCAGTGGTGTATTTAAATTACTTATAACAATTAAGTGGTACGCTTAGACTACTCGCGTATGAAGTTAGGTACGTGGAGTTCTGAACAAGTCTGGTGGCCGTGCGAGGCGTCTCATTGACTGTGAGGTTAAACCTATTCCACAACACATGATACCCACCAAACACCTTTAGTACAAAAGAGACTTTGAGCCTAATGGTTTTATCAAAAAATGATAAACCGATCGATCGACTTATTTAGTAAGAGACACAAGATCTGGCGACTTTTTCAAAACATAGGTATCGGGACAAATATTAAAACTGAGTGATACTGCTCCTAAGTACCGGAACTTTAAATGTCTTAACACGTAAATACTGCTGTCTGATATGGGGGTTCTGAGGGATGACAGATTCATTCCCCAAACATCTTTACCTTTGCAATGCACACAGTAGTATCTAAACCAATTCTTTCCTTAGGCACATATGATTACATCGTCCGTAATCACCTACTTCTAATTTCATTTTTGCATAGTTTAATGAAGTTTAAAAACATTCCTACACATGCATACACGTTTTTCCAACAATTTATGCTGGGTTCAAAGTCTATGACTATGAAAAATTCCTAACTCCAAATATAAATTATTCGTTGAGCATTTTTGTGTTGTGCCTTTTACTAAAAAGGAGTAACTGATAAAATATTTATTTATCAGATTATTACAGAGATACTCGTACAACAAAGTAATGAAAATGTACTTACATCATGGATAAATGTATTTATAGGTCAGGTACGTGTTAGACCTATAGATAGATACATTTGTCCATGGTGTAAAGTAAGCTAACACGTACTTGTAACTAACACGTACTTGACCTATAGATACATTTGTCCATGGTCACCATGGACAAATGTATCTATCTATAGGTCAAGTACGTGTTAGCTTACATAAATACATTTGTCCATGGTCTATAGGTCAAGCACGTGTAAGTTTACATCATGGACAAATGTATCTATTTAGAGGTCAAGCACGTGTTAGTTTACACCATGGACAAATGTATCTATAGGTCAAGTATGTGTTAGCTTACACCATGGACAAATGTATCTATCTATAGGTCAAGTACGTGTTAGCTTACACCATGGACAAATGTATTTATCTATAGGTCAAGCACGTGTTAGCTTACACCATGGACAAATGTATTTATCTATAGGTCAAGCACGTGTTAGTTTACACCATGGACAAATGTATCTATTTAGAGGTCAAGCACGTGTTAGTTGCTGTGGGTAGAATTAAAGTAGTTCGTATAAAAATAAATCTGAACTCTTTTTTTCGTACCTGAAAAATAACATGTATACATTATTAGGTCAATAGGGGCTAGAAGAACCCATTATTCAATGATAATTCACATAAATTATTTTATATGTTTTAACTTTAATATTAACTTTTGATTGTCACATAGGAAACGTCAAAAATCGTACTTTATTTTTTCAGAATTTTGAGCGGTTTTTTGGTGTGTAGTGAATACAAATTTCCCAGAAAATATGACAAAGTCTGATGGGAAGGTACATGTCAAAACAAAATGTGAGAAGGAAGGAAGGGAGGGATTTGTTGAAGCAACATGGGTACCTTATGTACCGAATATATACACGAAAACTTCTGATTAAACGTTTTACGAAATTTGCAGTTAACAAACTCCTCTGACGATTTTTATGTTAATTCTTACATGACTTGCATCTTTAGACTGGTATTTGTGTTGTACTGCCAAATAAACACAAACATAACTCTGCATGGATTGGGATTTTATTATTGAAGACTAATTAATTTAATTGTGTTATTAGAAAACATTCTAGCAAAAGTCATTTATGCGCGCGTTCGAAATTATCTAAAGGTCTTTATTAGAATCTCATAACTTAATTGTTCTGGCTAATGACATCTGTTGTAAACCCAAATTAACCAAATATTAATATTATGATCCATCGTATAAAACACCAGATGGCGTAGGATGACAGATAACCTAGGGATAGGATTATAATTTTAACCTTCCATAATTTATTTTTGTTACAAATAACTTTGGAAGTAAGGTATATAATGCTGTCTAAATCGTTTTTATTAACTAACTTAGGGATAGACTATATAATGGTAATCTTATCCAAGGACGTAATATGTAATATTAGTTTTTCTAGATCGATTTTGTTGGCCAACTTGAGGATAAAATAATTGATGTTAATTTTATCGAAATCGTTTTTGTTAGCCAATTTGAGGGTAGAATAAGTGATGCTGATTTTTATAAATCAGAACTTGAGAATAGAATAAGTGATGTTAATCCCAAATCTTTTTTTGTGTTTGTTAACTAATCTAGGGATAGAATATATAATGCCAGTCTTTTTTGTTTAATCGTTCTTATATCGTAAGCCTTTTTATATGGTAAGGTGAAAAAATGTGCAATGAGCTAAATGTTTGCTTGTAGTAAGGGTATTATTAATGCCCTTAGATTTAACATAGTTAAGTCTATTTTGTTGACCATCTTCAGTTCGTTTGTAAGGAACTTAGTATTTTTACTTCTTATTTCTACTGCTTTCATTATTTGGTGGTTTCAAGTTAACTTTACTGTGTTTTCGTTACAGGATTCATCTGTGGGCACACCGGTCACTGTGAGAGTGGACAAAAAAGGGTTCTTCCTTTTCTGGACTGACCAGAACAAGGTACTATCAGTGAAAATATCAGAATTATTGTAAAATCTTTTTTTATAGTTTACGATTCTGATCTTAACTTAAGGGATTGATCAGATTAATTTCATTGGATAAACAATATACATGTGATTTTATTTTTCATTTTTATAATTACAACTATTTCCAAGTTTGCTTGTTTGTTGTCGTGTGTGTGTGTGTGTGTGTGTGTGTGTGTGTGTATGGATGTGTGTGCGCGCATGTGCAATATATCCCTGAACAGTTTGGTTTACTAACCTAGGAATAATACACGTAATTTGAATGTAATTTACAGGAACATAAACTTTATACTACCCTTAAAAATTGAATACCATTGAGTATCAGTATCACTCACATCGAAATCTTTCTTTGTAACGCGACAGACGTTCCAGAATCGATAATCACGCCATCACAAGGAACGTCCCTTACACAGTTTGTCACGAGAAAGTTTTTTATTTTCCCTTCACAAGTTACTGTGTTTCAATTTAAAGATATCAATCCACAGCTCTTCCAACCGACAAGCACTTTGATTAAATCCGCGAAAACTATGACTCATTTATGCTTATTCAACCGACTGTTACTCTGTATAATTAATTATAAAAATGGCGATATATTATTTCTGTTCCTACCGATTAACCTTGACAATTGCTACAACTTTTCCACTGCAGTACATTATTATTAATTGACTGTTACAGTGTTTTATCGTACATTTTGATGACGGTTTTAAAATCGTAAACAATAAGAAAATAAAAAGCACCACAGCCAAATCCTATGAGGATGTGTGGGGTCTTATCGTGATTTTAGCTCTTAAAATATACTTCACTTGCGAAAGTTAATTACATATAATATTCATTTTTTATCCCTTTTTTTTTGGGTCGATATCAGATAAAAAAATAAATTCATCCGTGAGATACAAAAATGTGATTTAACTGCCGGGTGTATAACCGGAACGATCTCATTCCAGTTATTCACTCAACCCGTGACGTAAACTTCAGAGTTCAACAGGGAAGTCACTCTAGCGTTTACAAAGGAAATGTAGATGTCGCTTTACAAAGGAGAGAGAGAGATTTATCACACACATTACAAAACAGACAAGTAGATTTAACATCCAGATTACGAACTAGATAAATAGACACATTTAAATGCATTCAGCATTAAGTTACAAAATCGATGATATGGTACAAAACATGTAGGAACAGATAGATAGGTAAATATTACACATTATTGTACAGGTATATCGACAGAGAAACCTAAATTTAACTCGTGAAACATAAGCACAAGCGTTTTCACACATCTTCATAAAATTTTCAAAGTTAGATAAATGTGAAAGCATCAGGTAGATAACTACAAGTAAATAGATAGGTTTCACACACAAGATAGATTTGGATAGATAATTAAACAGTAAAGTATATTTCACGCATCTAATTACACGTGGATAAACAAGTTATGTAGATTAAGATAGGTTTCACATTTCTAGATACGCATGGATAGACTAGATAGTTAAATTGATAGAGATAAGTTTCACACGTCTAATTTAAACACATGGATAGATAAATAGGTTTCACACATTTTAACTCCACGAGGATGGACAAAGTAGGTAAATAGATAAAGGTAATTTTCGTACATCTGAATACGTGTGGGTGGACAAGAGAGATAAGCTTCACAAATCGGGAGAGAGAGGAGGATGGCAAAAAAGTTAAGCACCCCCGTGTTTTTTTCAAGTGATTCAGATTCGACGTTCTT
>NW_013666099.1:60152-70318 GCF_000517525.1 Limulus polyphemus | reverse complement strand
TGTGTGTGTGTGTGTGTCGTGTGTATATATGTGCGTGTGTGTATATGTGTGTGTGTGTATATGTATGTATATATATATATATATATATATATTCCACACAAATCTACTTTGCTGTAACACACCCAACCGTCCCCATGTTATAAGTGTAAAGCTAATGTGGACAAAATGCAGAATAACACGAACGAAATCCAATGAAGAGTGTGGGAATAACTGCAAAGTTTGGAGAATTGTCACAGAAAGTCTTTTAAATTCTATCTTTTCAGCCCTTGGTGGGTTTTGGTACTGAAGGTAATCGTTCCAGCTAAACGTAATGGAGTGGAAAGAACAAATGGCCATTAGTATCGTTGTAACATAATAAAAGTTTTAATTGTTTCCGTGCCTAACCCTGAGTTCATTAGCACAAACAAATGAGAATATTTTTATGTTTTATTCCCCGAAATGATAAAGCCATCGGAAAAGTCTTCGTATTTATTGATGAACATGAAGTAGAATGGAGAAAAAATGCCCTAAAAAGTCGTAGGAAACATAAAAGCTTGTAATTTTTCCCATCTAATTTCATATAACATATTGTCTCTTGATATTTATCTTGAACACTTATGTTACTCTTTATGTTGCATGATTTTGACACGTACAAGTACATTACTTGAGAGTGGCCAAGAAAATTCTAGTTTCCGTTTCTAAATTCTAATGCGTATTTAATTTTTTGTGCGGATCGCTGTAAATATTAATTTCCTTTTTATTAGCTTTTATTCTGTATTAGTTTAATTAATAAAACATTTGTTTTAATCAAAATGTGATTCAAAACTACAACTAACACGCACTTTGTTAAAACTAAGTGTAGTTTTATTTTGGATTATTGGATGTTTTTAGTATCGGAGGGGAAGGTGAAAATTATTATTTTAAACGTGCATTAGTTTGATATATCTTATATACTTCTTCAATACAGAAAAGGTAAGTTCAGTTTTACGTTATTTGAAGAATAAAGAAAGTCAGTTTTAAAACAAAGCTGTGAAGAATCTTTTACTGCATTTTGCTAAAACCATTTATTTATGAGGATCGTTTTATTTTGAACTTGTGAAAGTAGAATTCATATGGGCAGAACGTAACGCAGTTTATGCCACAGATTTAACTTGCAAAGCTGCCTATGATCCTATGATTTCATCAACAATATTTAATCAATATAAGTGTTTTTCATTTTTTACTTTGAGGGCGGTTGCCTTGTACTTCGATCATGTATTAAGTGTGCCATTAAATGGAAAACCTCTTTACATAGAACTGCAGCATTTGTTGTATTCTTGTCTTGACCAATGTACTTACCTCGGCTTTTGTTATTTTTTGTCTTGGATTTGTTGTTATAGTTTCGAGAACTGCATTTTTCCTTGAGGGGGACGCTAATCCACCGCAGTTTAATCCCCAGCTATTAGCTGGTACACATATTACAGATGGATAGACTGAAGTAGATATGGGATACAGTGTATTCCTCAAGGGTATAACGAATAGGCTCCGGTGAGCTTCGAACCCCCAACCTTTCGATTATAAATCCAAAGCGTAAACACTAGGCTACGCCACTTTTAACATAATAAATCAAGAAAAAGGTAACATAATGTCCGAGTCTGAAGCGCTTTGGAATGTTACCAAAAGAAAAAGATTCACATAAAACACACTACACAGATACAGGAACACAACTAAAATATCACCTGGTTAATATCTATGTTACCTGACGCTTTCAGCCAGATATTATATGTGTTACGCGTAGCAGGTAATAAGGTGTAAAGCTTACTGAGAGTAGTTTGTTCGCGTTGGTTAAATAGAATAGCCTTAGGGATTGCTTACAATAAGCATCACTTTTCACATCTGCTTCATTAGTAACAACATGCAAGATTTACAGGCAATCTCTTCTCTCTCTGAAACAAATTCGGTTTAAACTTACGACTTAACACGGGTTACGTGTGAAGCCATAAAGTAAAAACACGAGCGGTATTTCGTTAAATGCCGAAGTTTGAGAAGTATCGAGATATTCATTATTGGGTTGACTTAAAAAATTTAACGTATTATTTTGTAGATAAGATATACTAAGATCTTCTTACTCTGTATAATCGGAAAAGGTTGAATTAATTACAAGTGTAATTATTGTTCTTTAAATTCCCGCTTATTGGCAGAAATTTTAACCTTCCAAAAATGTTAGTATATCCTTATAATTAACTACAGGTTTCGTATCGCATTGATTTTTTAAAAGCCTTTTCTAAATTATTTACCCCCAGAATGGTTTATGAAGTCACGATTTTGTTGGTTATGGGGCTTATCAATAACACATGGATCACAAAAAAAGAAAATGAAGCAACAAAAATACATCAATATTGCACTTAATTCCACCAGTTGCTGCTGGGGTGCCGTATATAATTAGCATATGAAATGGGTGATTTCACCCAGTTTATTTGGTCGGTTCTTTACACTGATTGTTGTAATTTACTCCTAGTGGTGTGGACTTCGCCGGTAATGAACGTCATAAAAAAAAAAAAACAGGGCTGTAATTTGAGATTGAACCAGAACCGTTGACAAAATTGTTCATGTCGCGGTGCGTGTAAAATTTGCTTTGAAGTATTACTGAGAAACTTTCTTGAAATGCGAACTGAAGATTAAAGGAAGAGTTTTTCAACTAAACAAAAAACTGTAGATACAGTTTAATCAAGTTACGTCAAATCCGTTTTTACACAAGTTGGGTTTAAATAATGTGCCTTGGTAATGGCACTAGGGCTACTAACGGGTTGCTTTCTCTATAATATCAGTTTATTATTTATGTAAAAACCTTAACAAAATATCATTTGGTTAACTGTCACTTTCAACTGGATATTACTTACAGTCTGTTACAATCAGTGGGTAAGAAAGTGCAAAGCTGTTAATTCTCCTAACGACAGTACTTTGGCTAAATAGCCGTAGGGACGCCTGGCACAGTCGCTTATCCTTTTTTGCTTGGCGACATCTGTTGGTGATTATTAAAGGTTGAAGATTAAAGTCTTTTGTAAATTTTTGTATCGGGATTTAAGACTTGTACGTGTGTCCATCAGTATTTTACCTAAGCGTGGGCTACTGCATAATGCTCCCGTTTAATGTCTCTTCTACCCACATAACAAGTTTGGTCCGAAGGGGCTTAAAAATCTTTAACTTACTGAAGGTTTCAAACGAGTGGACAGAAAAAGCGATAGCAATTTTATTCACTCGTGTTTTTAATGAACATATTGAGAAAATGTAATTTCTGAGTCTGTAGTGGCAGTGAGGAAGAATGAACACCCACAAGAGGAGGAGAGCAGATTGTTGGCTGGCAACAGTCGTAGTTGAAGTATAGGAAGTAGTGTTTAAACCTTAGCCGACAGTGGGCTAAAAAACAAAAATTGTTAGTCCTAAGTGTTGAGATATCAACATTTTCCAGCTACCATTAATCAATTCTGTTAAGGAAATTCTACGTTTGTTTGTATTTTATGTTAATTTGCTGAAATCTTTTCGAGTGTCGAAGGATAGTTATACATGACTTATGAATCATTGGAAGCAAAAAATGTTTTTAGAGAATTGCAAATGTATCTCTGTTAGTACGTTTTCATTTCGAAATGACTTTCTGATGTTAAGCATGATTTTAGAATGCCAAATTAGTGGTATGATTGAAATTTTAATTCTCACAGAATAATTCTGGACCTCCCACTGTTTATGTAGTTTGTTTAATGCAGAAACAAGTCTGAAATATCTGGAAGTTTTTAATCGTTAGGATAGTATTAGAAATATTTACCCATTTGGGTCCTTTATCATAAACAGTTGTGGCCGGGTGTATTCTAGCGGTTAGTGTGGCTCCACCACCCTCTACACCCCAGATGGGAGGGCTCGCCTGTGACGAACTTCTCCTATAAACTAAATAACTGCTATGAATTTTTCGTTTCTTTCCTGGCTTCGTAACGCAAGGCCCAGGGCTCGATCTCACGATATTCCACTCAACACACACCGTACTTCCAGTTTCGGGAGGCGTCATAAAAGTGACAGTGCCAACCTCGCTGTTTGGTTAAGAGTAACCATGTAGGTGGCCGGTGCTGCTTTCACAGTGCCCTTCCCCTTGTTAGCAGCTCTTAGCTCGGTGTAGCCACTGACATGGCAGTGTAACCTATGCGTCGTGCAGGTTAAAACTACCAAATAACCCATTTAAAAACTAATTATTTTGTGCAAAATATTAAAATCATAGTTGAAACTTTGTGTCTACAACGTAGTCTGAAACAGTATTGTAAAAGGGGATTGAAGTTTTAACTTCATTTTAAGTTTTCCGACTTTGTTGATAAAAAATAATAAAAAGGACAACGTCATATTGCACGAATTAAACTCGAGTTTCTCATTAAGTGGCTTTTTGTGCAAGTTTCCTTTATATTGTTATGCCACGACACCAATTCGTAATTGTTCTTACTGTACAACTCATATTTTATAACTCAAAATAAATAGTTTGTATTTAAGAAAAGTAATGGGCGAGCACGGCCTGATGGTTAGGGCACTCGACTCCCATCATTATATATTTAGGTAGAAACATACTATTATAATTGTGTGAGATGAATTAAACATTTAATTTACTTCTATCGAAACACAGAAAAGAAAAACTTAAATTTCTGTGGTAAGTGGTTGGATGTAAGTGTAAGAAAAGGAGTGCGTTCGTAGGTAGATAGACAAGATGGGCTGTTGTATCCTGGTGGTGTAGGTGGAACTCTTATTAAATGTGCTTATTCCTCAAGTTTTCTAGACATCTTTTTTACGGGTGCTGGTTGACTCGAGAAACTTTACACATACTTGTGAAAATTAACTATATTTTTTTGCTGAAGTTCTAGTGTTTTCATCACAAGATTTGCACAACGTGTACTGGGTTGATTACTCTTTTTAACAGAAGTCATAATTTGCACTGGGCTTATTAGTTATTTTTAACACAAGTGTTACACGGTTTACTATATTAGTGAATAATTTTAATAGAGCGCTTATATTATTTGCACTGTAATCATCGAGTATTTTGAACACAAGGCTTACACAGTTTACACTGTAATCATCGAGTATTTTTAATACAAGGCTCACACAGTTTGCACTGTAATCATCGAGTATTTTGAACACAAGGCTTACACAGTTTGCACTGTAATCATCGAGTATTTTGAACACAAGGCTCACAGTTTGCACTGTAATCATCGAGTATTTTTAACACAAGGCTCACACAGTTTGCAATGTATTGTTGGTCATTTTTAGCACGAGACGTACATAAATTTGCTTTGAGAATTGTAGCACTGATACTGATAATTGTAGCACTGATACTGATAATCGATTACACTACTGAAGAACTGTGACACTGTCCTAATTTTTTACTTTTGTTGTGCAGGAAAAGTACTTTTACAGGTGCACCTTGGTTTCATATTTAGTAATTGGAGACCTAGAGTTTGTACAGCCGATATATCTATTTAACTGTTTTGAATGTACAGCTGAAGGTTACAGAACACCTTTGTAATTTTTCCTTAGAACAATTTTCATAAAATTTACATTTCAACCAATGCAGTTAATTGTAACTACGTAGTTTCTTTCCATCAGCAATTACAGTGTACGAGAATTTAAAAAAAAAACATTGTAAGAGAACATATTATTGGTTAGCAATATTCCTAGAGTTGAAGTGTAACGAATAGGCAGTTCTGTTTACGCATTAGGTTTCCTACCAGTGGTGAAAAAGACCGTTCAGTCCCAAATCTCGAGACGTCGACATTTTCCAGACGTCATTATTTCCCTGTCGGGAACAGAAGTTGTAACTGTCTGCCTTGAGCGAATGTGTCACGATCAGCTGGGATAGATGTGCTTTTCTTGTTAGCCACAAGGATATGCTGGGATTATCTTATCCATTCCTGACATTTTGTGTTGAATATAACGCGCGAATTGTCTCACTTTGACCTCTTCTTTGCATAAAAATTTCATGTCCTTTTTTCTTCTTATTATTCACAATATGAAGCTTTATTATGGTAGCGTTAGTTTTGGCATGTCTTTAAAGGATTTGTGCAGTATGGCTGAAACAATAGGCTCGGTAGCAAAGTTTTTAATTTGGCTGTTTGTCCAATTTTTCATATTGGGTATAACACGACTAAAGCGAAGTTATAGATCTTGAAAACTTAAAAATAGAACACGAGCCACCAAGAGCTATAAATATTATAAATCGCTTTGTCTGTTGTGGGGGTATGATTAGATATGTACTTCAAAAAGATTCTGGTTAAGTTATTTTAAAAAAAGCATTAAATGACAATAATTAATAATCGGCGATGTTAAAATAAATATGTAATGTAGTCTTAAAATCTTTACCCTTATTCTGGTTTGAAGTGACTGAAATATAAATTACACTTCATAACCAACTCGTACAGTAATGTTTTGTCAGTCAGTCAGTAGAAAATGAAATGAGGTCACATATAAAACGCTTAACATTGCCACTTGTACTGTCGTGACGTCAATAAAACGTGCGCATGCTATGAATCACGAGAAGAATTATGTACTCTGTAGGCTACAATACAGCATAACACGTGAACTTCAAATGCAAGAAATTAAACTATTTGTTAATCTTAATTTTAGTTGTATTTACTCTTGAAACAGAACACTTTCGGGGAACCTGCGGAAGTACGTCTAGTATAATTAGCTTTTTTTTTTTGTCGCTCCAATCGGCCTGAAGTATACGGGTAGTGCACTGGAGATAACAGATATACTGTGATTAGCGTATCATCATACATTCTTCATCGCCCAGCATGGCCAGGTGGTTAGGGCGCTCGACTCGCAATCTGCGGGTTGCGGGTTCGAATCCGCGTCACATCAAACATGCTCGCCCTTTCAGCCGTGGGGACGTTATAATGTGACGGTCAATCCCACTATTCGTTGGTAAAAGAGTGGCTCAAGAGTTGGCGGTGGGTGGTGATGACTAGCTGCCTTCCCTCTAGTCTTACACTGCTAAATTAGGGACGGCTAGCGCAGATAGCCCTCGTGTAGCTTTGCGCGAAATTCAAAACAAACAAACACTCTTCATTACCTTCATGCATAAGGTTTGTAACTAATTATTGATATTTATGATCCCGTCAAGAGATTCGTACAAATTACGTATTATTCGAAAAAATTTCGAATTAGGTTTGCGCGTTCTCTGTAATAAAAATTACGCTCAGCTTGTGCTACGCAGTGGTAAGATTGAAACGGAAATAAGGCCGATTTGGAGAAATTTTTCCATGATATTCCAAAAATAGAGTATGCAGAACCTTCGCTTGAAAATACAAATATTTTTTAGAGGAATTGATTAGTACACGGGATTTCTTTTGTTCTTAGTCTTGAGAAAAAACGTGCTCAACTTGTTTCAACAGATTAGTAGTTTTACAGATTTTTACAACATGTATCAAATAACAATACTCTTCACATATTTTCACACAGAGTTTTACATGTGTCAAATAACAATACTCTTCACGTATTTTCTCACAGTTTTACATGTATCAAATAGCAATATTCTTCACGTATTTTCACGCAGTTTTACATGTATCAAATAGCAATACTCTTCACATACTTTCACACAGTTTTACATGTGTCAAATAACAATACTCTTCACATACTTTCACACAGTTTTACATGTGTCAAATAACAATACTCTTCACATACTTTCACACAGTTTTACATGTGTCAAATAACAATACTCTTCACGTATTTTAACGCAGTTTTACATGTGTCAAATAACAATACTCTTCACGTATTTTCACATAGTTTTACAACATGTATCAAATAACAATATTCTTCACGTATTTTCACAGTTTTACAACATGTGTCAAATAGCAATGCTCTTCACATACTTTCACACAGTTTTACATGTGTCAAATAGCAATACTCTTCATATGGTTTCACACACAGTTTTAGATATGTCAAATAGCAATGTTCTTCACGTATTTTCACGCAGTTTTACAATATGTTGCAAAGAGCAACGCTCTTCGCATATTTTCACGCAGTTTTACATATATCAAATAGCAATATTCTTCACGTATTTTCACACACAGTTTTAGATGTGTCATATAGCAATGTTCTTCACATTTTCACACAGAGCTTTACAATATGCTGCAAAGAGCAACGCTCTTCGCATATTTCCACACAGAGTTTTAGATGTGTCAAATAGCAATACTCTTCATATGCTTTCATACATCGTTGTATAATACGTTTTTGGTATACTTGAGATTTGTGAAGACGATGTTGACATTTACATAAAGTAGTTTTTATTCAATCTTATTATTTATACATTGGAATTATAGTAAAATCGTTTCTGAAAAGTAAAAATTTACGTATTCCGTGTATGAGTCACCATGATTTCGTACGTCGTGATAACTGAATCAGTATAACAAACATCACCAGGATACCAGTAGGTTAAAGTCAGTGAAGCACAAGGTCGTATATAGCACAAGTCATTATCACTATAACTTAACGCTAGAGTAGCACCGGTAGATCATGATAATGGAATTAACATGTACAATAAATAGATGCAACCAAAACGTCGGGTTTCATTGTAGCGGTTCTAACGCTAAAAATAGGGTTTTGATACCCGCAGTGAGTGGAGCACATATAGCCTATTTTGTATCTTTACGGTTAACAACAACAACAAAATAGATATATCATGATGCACCTCACGTGTAACTTTAGCTTCTTTTGTATTAAGAACAACCCAGTTCCAATAAAATATAATTTATGGAACAAAAATACATTCATTTTTATTAAGTAGCATGTATGACTTTTGTGTAGGACAGTCCACCGAACTGTCAGAGGAACAGTTTTTATAGTAAAGCACTTCTGCCTGTAGAGATACTTGTTTCTTTCTTCTTATACTTCTTCGAAGGAAATTACCGTATATCGTTGGAGACCGTAAGTCTCGTATGATTTATCGTGGGGCTCCCTAAGTTATGTTTTATCTTTTTAACACATCACGTGTGATAGATTAACGAAGGTTTCAGATGTGTTTAGAAATGCTCTTCACGTGTTAAAATGTCATTTTTCCCTCGTTCGTTTGACACACTGTGTTACACGTGTTGCATGCATATATATATATATATAATCACAAACACACACAGCGATTTATCACGGTCATTTTATGACGTTCAAAATTGCGATATTGGTCTGCATTACATGAAGGGACTTTTTATCGTCCGAAGTATAAATAATTGAAGAAAATACGCCATGACGTATCGTTTGTCATTGTTTTAGTTCCGAGGTTTATATAAGATAAAAATTGATTTTTATAGTAGTATTTGAGGAGTGAAAAGGGAACGTATGTTTTTGGTACATTTTTGGATTTTGTGACCTTTAAGATAGGAATACTGAAATTAAGCAATAAAAAAAAAATGTCGGGGAAAAGTTTGAAATAAATCGGCCAATTTCAGGGAAAAGTTAGTGAGTTTTTTTTCTTCCTAAACCACCGACAACCTGTAATTGCCAATAAACAAAATTCTCCGAATGTCAATGGCTACATCAGATTGAAATGTCAGTAGTGAATCGTATTGCTTGAAATATATATATGTAACAAGGTTACTCAATAACAAACAAACAATGGAGATGTACTAGCATATATAAAAGGCAATGTTGCTGAGAAGAGACACGGATAGGTTAGTAAGTGAAGTGACTGAAAATTATGGTCATACAAACTGTAATTTTACTTGCAGCTCATCTGTCAGTTTTGTATTGAACTTCCTAATTTAGAATATTTCAATGCGTGTGATAATGCAGACGTAGCTTTCGGGGTTCCTGATCTATATGGTAAAACAGAAGCTACGGTCTACGATACTAGGATCGCTTTGAATACGTAGCTTTCGGGGTTCCTGATCTATATGGTAAAGCAGAAGCTACGGTCTACGACACTAGGGTCGCTTTGAATACGTAGCTTTCGGGGTTCCTGATCTATATGGTAAAGACAGAAGCTGCGGTCAACGATACTAGGATCGCTTTGAATACGTGGCTTTCGGGGTTCCTGATCTATATGGTAAAACAGAAGCTACGGTCCACGATACTAGGATCGCTTTGAATACGTAGCTTTCGGGGTTCCTGATCTATATGGTAAAGCAGAAGCTACGGTCTACGACACTAGGGTCGCTTTGAATACGTAGCTTTCGGGGTTCCTGATCTATATG
>NW_013666099.1:58943-59576 GCF_000517525.1 Limulus polyphemus | reverse complement strand
ACGATACTAGGATCGCTTTGAATACGACAGCTGAAGGCACGAATATCGAGATAAACTATTTTAAAATACAGCTGTTTGTAGATGTAATAAAGAAAAAGAACTATATAGATGAGGCAAATATACCTGTACTGGATATTTGTAACATTTTATTTTTTTGTTGGATCCTGTAATAATATTTTTCATGTTCTACTTTTAGCTGGAATTGAGCTAGAATATAATTTGAGTTAATTAAGTCTTACTTATATAACAGTGATGATTTTGATGTTGTAATTAAACCATAACCGTAGGATTCTTCACTCTGAGAGTAACATGCAAATCTAAACGATTCGTTTCATTAATTAATTAGAAAATATCGAAACAGCAAAAATATGTGTTAAATTGGAGCTAAGAAACAATACCAAAGTTAGAGTACTTTTAAAGTAAATTGGTCTTGTGACAAGTTAGAAGTAACGAAAACACGAGTCAAAATACAGTATTTCTCCTTTAAAAAACACGAGTCAAATAAAGCATTTCTCCTTTAAAAAACACGAGTCAAATAAAGCATCTCTCCTCTAAAAAACACGAGTCAAAATACAGCATCTCTCCTCTAAAAAACACGAGTCAAAATACAGCATCTCTCCTTTAAAAAACACG
>NW_013666099.1:54941-57943 GCF_000517525.1 Limulus polyphemus | reverse complement strand
CAAGAGTCAGAATACAGCATCTCTCCTCTAAAAAACACGAGTCAAAATTCAGCATTTCTCCTTTAAAAAACACGAGTCAAAATACAGCATTTCTCATTGAAAACACGAGTCAAAATACAGCATTTCTCATTGAAAACACGAGTCAAAATACAGCATTTCTCCTTTAAAAAACACGAGTCAAAATACAGCATTTACTTTGAGGTCAGTAATGTCAACTTATCTCTGTGAGATGCTTTACTTATTTGTGGTTTTAAATGTTTCAGGTTTTTTGCCGAAAAATATATTTCTAAACTAAAGAGAAATGTGTTATACCGAGAAGTTTTCATCCTTGTGAATCAATAAAACTGCTCTGAGTAATTGTTGCTAGATAGAGAACTTTCTGTTTGACAAATAACGAAATTAAGTTTATAGTATAGTTAACTTTTAAGCTGGAAGAAAATCAAGTCAAAGTTGGGAGAAGGAAATAGAGAATTAGGCTAATCAGTCGAGCTAGAATAATGGCTGTAGTTGATCCCGAAAATGTTCTGTCAAGTACAGTTAGTTAATAACAAAGGATTCGCATTGCTTGATTCACGATCACGTGATACAAGATTTCTAATGTGGATGTTTGTCGTAGACAGGTTCTGTTTCGACGGAAATTAGTCGGATATATATATATATATATATACAGTTATATGGTATAGATGGAACGCCGAACTGTGATGAATTACATGCAAGCGTGGATGGAAGTAAGGTTGGCTTTTCCTCTCCAGCCCAAATGTTCATTTTGGATTAAAGTCCTGGACAATATATATTACAAAACAAATTATCTTTTACAACTCAATATATATTAACCGCCTTACATGGGTTCTATTTGTTTCGTAGATTATCACAGGCATTCGTAACGTGGGTAAATTGTTGCTAAATAATGATTACGTTGTTTTTGATCTCCACGTTTAATGGTTTTTTTTTTAATTAAGCTTTCTTCTCAACAAGAACGCAAAAGATCAATAAATGTTCGTGTCAAATCTAATATATTCCGCTTTATGATAAGGAATTGCTTAATTTCTTGTCACGAGTTTCCTTTATTTTGCGTAATTTGCGAATATTGAACATATAGACTATAAGAAAGAGCCTACAACGCCAAAATCCGGGGTTCGATTCTCTGTAGTGGATACTGCACAGATAGCCCTCTGTAACTTTGCACCAAAATAGATAAACAGTACCAACATAGCACGTAGTATTTTCATATCAACACGCAGCATAAGTTTCTACTGGCATAGCTCTCAATCTCTTCGTGTTACGTAGTAGTGATATTATGGAGCTCGACTCGTAATCTGAGGGTCACGGGTTCGAATCCCCGTCTTACCAAACATGTTTGTCATTTCAGACGTGGGGGCGTTATAATGTGACGGTCAATCCCACTATTCATTGGTGAAAGAGTAGCCCAAAATTTGGCGGTGGGTGGTGATGACTAGTCGCTTTCCCTCTAGTCTTTCACTGCTAAATTAGGGACGCCTAGTGGAGATAGCCCTCGTGTAGCTTTGCGCGAAATTCAAACCAATCCAGCTCTTAATTTCTTCATGTTTTCTAGCAGTAAAAATTTCTATCAGCTTAGCTCTCAATCTCACCATTTTATTAGTGAATTTTTCTACATGCGTAGTACTCAATTTGTTCATGCTACTTAGTAGTGAATTTTTCTACCGACATAACCCTGCATCTCTTCATGTTACTGTTGAGTTTTCCATCGACATAGCCTTCAACCATTTCATGTTACTGGCGAATTTCTGTACAGATATAACCCTCAATTTGTTGGTGTTACTGGTGATTTTTTTTTTTACCGTCAAAGCCCTCAATATCTTCATGTTACTGGTGAATTTTTCTATCGGCACAAGCCTCAATCTCTTCATGTTATTGCATTTTTCTACTGGCATAGCCCGCAATCTTTTCATGTTATTGGTGAATTTGTTTACCGGCATAGCCCTCAATCTCTTCACGTTATTGGTGAATTTTTCCACCATCATATCCCTCAATCTATTCATGTGTATATTGGAAAGAGTAAGTATTTCCAAACAGGTTTAAATTTAAACTAGTATTGGTATATGTTTCGTACTAGTGTCTTGTACAACGTCTGTTACTTTAAGCGTCAAGAGTCGAGAAAGAGAGGGTATTTTTAGAATCAGTAGATCAAGCGTCGTTAGCTTTTTCTCTAAAAAGAATTTATTAATGGAAATATATATAGCTGACATATACAAGATTTATGAGCTAGATTTTCCACTTCATCTGTTTCTACCAAGAGAGAGAGCATGCGCATAAGTGAAAGAAAAATTGCTGTAACCTCGTTCTGTCACAAGTGAGAGAGTACGTATATTTCGTATACAGCTATATATTCCATTTTTGGTGGATCTCTGTGTCATTAACAGATATGTAAACACACTATGGCCCAAATTTTCAGGGCCGCTACAATGCAAATTTAATGCCTGAACTACAGTTTTGCACTTTTTCAGTTGAATGATTTTTTAAAATAAGTTATGACTGATAATTATTAGGCATACTTATTTACATGTTCTAATGTAAATCAATACCGCTTGGGATCCGCTTTCGGAGAATCCCTGTAGAAGGGTTTCCGCGAAATATCCGGGGCTCCCAAAGAGGTTGGGTGAAAAGTTTTACATTTATGTAAACCTTGGGGCCGAGACGATCCGTTTGACACCATTTAGAAGTTGGTGAGTCCAGTAGTTTAGCAAAAATGTTTTCGGGAAATCCCCAGATTCCCCAAGAGTCAAGGTGAAAATCTTTTACCTTTGTGCAAACCTCGTGACTGAGCCGATTCGTTTGGTACTATTTAGAAGTCGTTGTGACCATCGGTTTAAGAGGAATTACATGACACACACACACACAAACAATTATTGACAATCCGTTAGATCTGTAAAACATCTTTAGTAAACTAGCTCAGGATGAACATGTCCAGTAATTTATCTACATTCCAAACGGATTTTATATATATATATATATATATATAT
>NW_013666099.1:51763-54566 GCF_000517525.1 Limulus polyphemus | reverse complement strand
TATATATATATATATATATATATATATTATTTTAGCTCAGTAAATCTAAAATTCGGTACAAACAAACCCACTCTTACGAATGGTTGGGCCGAGTGTGGGCCTATGGTTTGCGTATCTGGCTGTAAATTAAAGAGTGTGAGGTTTGAGACGTATTGCTGTTAAACGCACTCTGCAGTCCGCACTTTAAACTGTGGGCACGTTATGAAAATGATAGTCAGGCCTGTTATTTGGTTGATAGAACCGCACGAAATTGAGGTCACCTATATAGCTGAACCCTAGGAGTCTTTGACATTACCGTTTAGTTTACATGCTCATATGATGCCTTTCAGTTCGAAAACAATTAAAATTCAGCTAGTCCTCTGCAAGAATGAAACTTATGAATGTATAAATCCGACACACTCTTCCACACGAACAAGAAAACTATTAATTTAAAACAAAATACTTTTGTAAGAAATTTGACGTTTTTTCTGTTATTGTTAAAAAATAATGTTTACAATTTGTACTAAATAATTTTATTCTAGCTTAAAGATTTTTTTTTTTGCGAATGAAAAATTGTGAATTCTACTTATTTCACTATAATGTAAAAAAAAATCTAGATGTGACCTTTGACCTTCACAAATATTCAGAAATTTCTTCCATAAATTTATATTGTGTTCCCTACAAGTCAAAGTTTGTATTGAAAATAACCCTATGTATTATAATATAGTAACTGTAGATGTAATTTATAATTAATGCACATATTAATTCTAATGTAGAAAAATCACAACATGTTAAATATCTTGGAATAATATATTATAGATTTAATTGGAAAGAATAAGTTAAAGTAATGGAAAAAAATGTACAACAAGATTTATTAATGAAATGAGAAATATTTATTACTAGCTGGATTACCCATCCCCTGGATGGAAGTTGTGTAAATTAATGATTAATGAAAGGTTATCATAGGATATGAAAAGTTGCTTCCCTTGTATGTAATTGTAAAAAACATAAAAAATGCCCATAAAAACTGCAAAAAAACAACAAAATGTGAAACTACAAATTTGCATGTATCTCCACATGGACCCAACAAACCTTCATGCCAACTTTGGTCAAGATTCTTCAACAGGAGGTGAGGTAGTGGTAAAAAATGCAAAAAGGCCCACAAAATGCAAAATTGAAAATTTGTATGTACCCCACATGGACCTAATGAAACCCCATACCAATTTTGGTGGAATCCATTCACACCCTGTGAAGTAGTTACATGGACAGACAACAGACAGTTCCATTACATTTATATAGATGCCTGGTTTGATTCTATTGTACAGTATGGTATAACCTGCTGGGGAGGAACTTATTTAACAAATTTAAGATTTAAAATACAGTTACAAAAAATATTGCGTGGTGTGTGCTACAGTTATCACAGTATAATAATACAAAAAGTTACATTTTAAAAGTTTTAATATATTACTAGTACTTAATCATGTATTTATGAAATGCTAAGTAGATTTAGCAAAAATATATGGAATTGACACAAAATAGAATCAAGATTTGAAACAAGAGCTAATTTTGAGATTTACAAATTCCCACATTACAAAAGGAGATATTTAAAAAAAAAGAGGGTACTTGTATCATGTGATAATAATTTATAATTATATTGAAAGTAAAAGTAAGATCACTATTGGATGGTAAAAATGTATATATTAAATTACCATTGAAAAGTGGATAATTAATATTGATGAACCTGAAAATCTATTTATGTTATATACATGAACTTAAAATGTAATAATATAGATACTTGAAATAGAATTTTCTCAATATTTAAAATATAAATTATTATATAGTAAGTATTGTCCATGGATACTAAAAATTTTGTATATTCAGTATGTATTTATGCATAGTTATTAAGGTATTTATTTGTTATAATTAAATCAATAAAGTAAACTTGATCCACACTCAAATATATCTTGTGGATCATAGTTCATTATGTTTATAGTAAGAGTGTTTTAGTTATTGGAAGAGGAAACAAAGGTTAGCAAGTATCACTTGGATTTACATACTAGATGAGGAAACAAAGGTTAGTATGTATCACTTTGATTTACATACCAGAAGAGGAAACAAAGGTTAGATTTACATACCGGAAGAGGAAACAAAAGTTAGTATGTATCACATGAATTTACATACCGGAAGAGGAAACAAAAGTTAGCACGTATCACATGGATTTACATACCGGAAGAGGAAACAAAGGTTAGCAAGTATCACTTGGATTTACATACTAGATGAGGAAACAAAGGTTAGTGTGTATCACTTTGATTTACATACCAGAAGAGGAAACAAAGGTTAGATTTACATACCCGAAGAGGAAACAAAAGTTAGTATGTATCACATGGATTTACATACCGGAAGAGGAAACGAAAGTTAGCATGTATCACATGGATTTACATACCGGAAGAGGAAACAAAAGTTAGTATGTATCACTTGGATTTACATACCCGAAGAGTAAACAAAAGTTAGTATGTATCACTTGGATTTACATACCAGAAGAGGAAACAAAGGTTAGCATGTATCACTTTGATTTACATACCCGAGGAGGAAACAAAGGTTAGCATGTATCACTTTGATTTACATACCCGAGGAGGAAACAAAGGTTAGCATGTATCACATGGATTTACATACCAGAAGAGGAAACAAAAGTTAGTATGTATCACATGGATTTACATACCAGAAGAGGAAACAAAAGTTAGTATGTATCACTTGGATTTACATACCAGAAGAGGAAACAAAGGTTAGTATGTATCACTTGGATTTACATACCAGATGAGAAAAC
>NW_013666099.1:25777-50829 GCF_000517525.1 Limulus polyphemus | reverse complement strand
ATACCGGAAGAGGAAACAAAGGTTAGCATGTATCTCTTGGATTTACATACCGGAAGAGGAAACAAAGGTTAGCATGTATCTCTTGGATTTACATACCGGAAGAGGAAACAAAGGTTAGCATGTATCGCTTGGATTTACATACCGGAAGAGGAAACAAAGGTTAGCATGTATCGCTTGGATTTACACACCGGAAGAGGAAACAAAGGTTAGCATGTATCAGCAGATGTATCACTTGGATTTACATACCGGAAGAGGAAACAAAGGTTAATGTATCACTTGGATTTACATACCAGATGAGGAAACAAAGGTTAGCATGTATCACTTGGATTTACATACCGGAATACCGGAAGAGGAAACAAAGGTTAGCTTGTATCACATGGATTTACATACTGGAAGAGGAAACAAAAATTGATGATCAGTACTTCAGTAATTGAACAATTCCATTAAACAGTTTTCTATGTACCCTGTATGTATGTTCAGTGTATTAGGCTAATCTTTAAGGAAGAGCTCTGAATTGATTTTTCTGGAAAAGATGACCCTTCCTAAACTTTTTAAACTATCTTGAAAACAAATTTTGAAATCATACAGTTCTAAGTAAAGTCTCAAAAGTCATGATGGATTTTCATCATGCTGTGCAGCAGTAGTTTCTTTCAGTAATGTTCAAACAAAAGCTGTTTGACACAATTCTCTGTTTTAGCACAAATTCATATCCTTAAAGCATTGAAATTTCATAAACTTTTATTGAACTTGTAAGTACTTACATGTATGTAGTTAAATAGTTATTGTAAGAAGTGGACAGCCAACTAACAAAAGAAAAGATCAAACACACTATATGTAAATTAGAACAAAATCCTTCTGTTGAGAAATGCTGACAGTCCTAGATACATTCTGCCATGAAGTATTACTTTAATTCTGTATAAAATGTTTAAGAAAGGTTAGTGTACTTTTCTTTACTGTAATCAAAAGTATGATTGTACCTATTCATAAGGTAAACTAATCTGTGTAAAACTGTTAAATTATTTTAGCCAGCTATGGTTGCACATTTACCGGAACATTAGTTGTAGGCCAACAAGGCTTAACCATGATGATACTCAGTTAACATGTACTACAGTTCAGCACTTCTTGACCATAAGATGGTTTTACTCTTAAGCTAATGTTAACATTTAGCTTCAGCACATAATGAGAGGAATCCCCATTTTCACATCACAGCTCACTTTCAATCCACAGATCACTTTGTTCACACTCAGTTTGTAGTATATTAGGTAGTTGTGTTATTTTGAAGTAGTAGTCAATGTACTGTTAGGCCCAGATTTGGTTACAGTAGCTTCCTGATCTAAATAAGACAGTGAGGAAGGAAGTTGCTTACATCTACATCTGGTTGTTTTTACTTGGGAATAATGACACGTTGCTATGAATTGACAATATAGTAGATTTGTTGACTATGCAAATTGAAATTAGTGTAAGCTACATCAGTTAGTAAACTATTAAAATTATTATAAATCACAATTTGTCAATATTTCGGTTTTTATGATTCGCAAATAAAATTACCAGTGAAAATCGATATTACGTGCAATATTTTCATTCACAGCTTCTGATTGGCTGACAGTATAGGCTTCTAACTCTTCATCATGGAAGAATACTATTAGAAATTTATATTAAAATGTAAAACTTATAACACCTATGGTTTATAGAAAAATTGGTGATAATTCTGTTTCCGCGTCAACACAACATGGCAGATACTATATCGTACCCTATATCTATGCATTTGGTAAAATCAACACGTGGTATCAGTTTTGTTTTTTCTGTGATGCTGTCTCACTGTTAAAGAAAAGGTCTGACTCGATTTTCTGTTAGATGAAACCTTCCTAGACGTTGAACGAATATTTAAAGATGGGAATTTCCCCCTAGACTGTATTGGATAATATCGTCCTCTTAAGTGTTCAGTCTACTTTGTTAATGATCCTCTCAAACACTGAGGGATAATAATCTTGCTCAACTGTTTGAATGTCATCTTAGTTGATCAGTTCATTTTAATTATTTTAATAAGCAACGAAGAAATGTCGAATCGGTTGTTAGCTAAACTTTCATTAATTATCTGTTGTCTTGGTTTGTTTAATCGCAAGGACCTACAGTGAAGAATTTCTTACAAAACAAATGTGACGATACGTGACCATATATATGTATATATATATATATATAAAGCATCTTAATAATAATATCACAATATAAGTGCGATCCACTGACAAAGATTTCACGTACTACCGAAGGCTTATTTATTTCTCATTTTGAACAAACATTCTCCTTTCAAGCCACTGTTTCCAGGTTAAAACACCCCGTTTGCTGTCTTATATATATATTGACATTTACGAAAAAACCTTTTGAAATTCATTTCTTTTCCAAAGTTAAATGTTTATGGCAAACGTGAAGAACAAAAGAAAATAGTTCGGTGACGAAACTTGAATAGTGAAAGAGTCTGCCCCGAGGCTGTACTTTTACATTTTAATCACAGTTGACACACGGTGAAGTTTGTTAAAATTTGACAAAATCCAGAACTTCGGTATTTAACTCTTTAGATATAGTAAAACATACTTTGTTTATTTCTAGAATGGGAAAAATGTTTAACATGTGACACAAGGCTATTTATATGATAATTCCAGTATAATTTATGCATACAAATATGCTGACGATTCACATACTCAATCTTGCAGTAAATTTAATAAGAACAACAACAAACAGACAGGAAACAAGTTCTGTTTGTACATAAAGGATTCCATATAGTAACCATGCACTTTATACATGACAACCGTACATATACAAAAGTAGAACTATTTTGAAACGTATTTTCTCTAGAGAGGCCAAGTGTGCCGGACTGTGGTTCTGAGGTTCCATGGTTCGTGTACCGTTACAGCCAAAACGAACTGCGCTTCGTACTTTGGAGCCGTTTGTGTAGTATAGGAGTGACGGTCAACTACCACTATTAAGTATGATAAGAGTATCCCAAGGATAAGAGTTGTTCACAAGTTGTTTTCACTCGAATCTGTTACTTCAGAATTAGGGACGGTTAGCGCAGGTAGCCCTCGTGTAGCTTTGCGCGAGTATCTGAAAATATACAAACACAGTGAAGGAGTTCATTCCAGTGATGTTGAGAACAGAATGAAATTCAATTAATAAAGAATGTCAATGTTTACACATTTGAAAAATGACAAGTGTACGTGGGATGTAATGAGAGGCGTGACACGAAAATTCAGTGGACATTAGTGACAGCACTTTCCAGATCCTTATCATATAAACCCCACCAGTATGTCCACATGTAGTATTGAAGTGTTCACGTGACTTGTGACAATATTAGTTGTTCAAGTGTCGTGGAAAGCAAACCTAAAAATGCTTAACCTTTAATACGAAATCTCAAGTTTTAATATAACTTAATAATTAAAGTTACTTCTGGTTTTAATAACATACAGATGATGATGTCGTACTTCTGGTGACATTATGAAAATACTTAAGATAAGGTAGTAGCGAACAGATATCAGTATTTGTCATGCTTAGCTGATTATAATTAGTTCCAATAGTTGATTTTTAATGATCATTAATTAAGCAATTGATTAGTTTAAATCCATCGTTTCGGCTGCTTATCTGCTGCCTCCTTGCATATCATGGAAAGAACCAAGATTCGATCCTTGATCTTCTTGTTAGAAAATTGTGTTTATTTTGATACTTCCAATAGAAGTATCCAGGTTTCGCGTACATTTTTCGGGTTGACTGGATGTATTAGCAGTTAAGTAAGTACTTAGTTATAAGACTTAAATTCTTCTTATTGGACTAGAGCCATTAACCACAACAGCTACATTGTAGCATTAGTTGATAATATATAAGCCTCTAACCACGACAATCGCATTTAAACAGTTTAGTCATTAGTTACGTTACTGGGTTACCCTCTTTTTATACTGTTCTTTTTCAGTTTTATTGCTCTAAGTCTTCTTGATATATCAAATAAAGAGTGGTGGGACTTGAAATTAAGACATGGGATAAGTAATGATATTACTTCACGAAATATTATTTTTAAACTTTCCTTTTTTTTTCTTTCCTTGGAAATGAAGAAATTTACCACATACACACACAAAAGATCTCGACTGTTATGGGAAGTTACGTTTTAGAAATATTCAGTAAAGAAAACAGAAGGTTATTATTAAGTGATGTGTATGTGTAAAATCGCATTTTAATTGTCATTAATAATTTTTCAGAGTCACAGTTTATCATCGTTCTCGGTTATTTTATGAAATATGTTTTTGCTGAGTGAAAATGTTTTCATTTAGTCGAAACATTCAACTGTAGAAGAATAGCATTAACTATTCCAGCAACAGGCAAAGTATGAATGCAGTTTGAATAGTATTTTTTGTTCCATTCCGCTTGAAAGAATATACATATATTATTTATCTAATTCTATTTTTGTTCAGAGTTTCGTTGTTTTGTCCCAATATGTTCAGTTCCTGGGTATCGTGTTATCACTTAAAATAGATTTTTGCAAAGAAGAATGAAGACTATATGGCTACATATGGAACCATTAGCGTGTTTTAAGTTTATGATTCGGAAGACCACGTGGGACCAGTAAACTTCTTAAGCGTAATATATGTAACGTCCCCCAGTGACACAGCAGTATGTCTGCGGACTTACAACGCTAGAAACTGGGTTTCGATACCCGTGGTGGGCAGAGCACAGATAGCCTATTGTGTAACTTTGTGCATAACTACAAACAAGCAAACAATTCATGTAACAGACTTACCCCAAAGCGATCATCACTCGTTTCTCAAGAAAGGTATCGTATTGGTTCATAAATCTCAGTTAGCGATGTTGCACGACAACTTTTCGACAGCGCTAAACCGTTCTGAACGTACTGACGTATTAAACCTCGTTATTACTACGAAATTCTTTTGACGGCACTGACGCATTTAATCTTCTTATTGCGTCGAAATTCTTTTTATCTTAATGGCGTATGTAACCACATTATTGCCCCCCCCCCCAAAGTGACCCAGTGGTAAGTTAGAAGACTCATAACGCTAAAAATCGGGTTTCGATACCCGTGGTGGGAGCACAGATAGCCCATTATGTAGCTTTGCGCTTAACAACAAACAAAGAAAATACGTTATTTCTTCGAAATCCTTTTCAGCGTACTGGAGTATTGCAATGATTTTTGTTTGTTTCATGGTAATCATTTATTGTGTATGTTGGTGAAATTTTCCTTATCGATATGATGTCAGAAAAGTGCTCTTTTCCTTTTCTTCCACGCCAGGGATGATGTCCCCTACTTCCGTGTCTCACTGATGTCAGAAAATTGCCTTTTCTTATTGTATGTCAGGTTATTTCATTCCAAAGGTCCATAGAGACTTGGATTTATATTGTTGATGTACTGCTTTAGCACCCAGAAAACATCATTGACTGTTTGGTACAAGTATTTCAAGTTCCACAGAGATTGGTGTAGATATCATCAGTTTTTATATTACTTTTGGACCCAGAGAATATAAAAAATATAAGAATATTATTATTTCTTTGGGGCTATAACCTTCCGAGTCTACTTTGGACTCGGAAACATTCAGTGGGTCATCGGTAAGTCTGAAGGCTTATCATGTTAATAATCAGGTTTCAATACCCGTTGTGGGCACAGCACAGGTAACCCATTGTGTAGTTTTGTGCTTACTAATAAACAAACAAACACAGGATCTCGCAGGTTGGTGTATTGCCTTAGGGCCCATAATTATCTGTTTGTTTAACGATTGACTTGATTTTGTGGAACACCATAGAATTTTCAACGATTGGATGAATTTAAACCAGTCTTTGAGTACATCTAAGCAGCGTGCTTAAGTGATGTATTGAGAAATATGAAATTGATTCTTTTTTTTTTTTAAGTTTGTGTTTATTTTGACTACAAACAAAACTAACCCAATGCTTACGTGTCCTGCCTCTCCCTCCTAGACAAAGTTTTTGAGCTTAACAGAACAAATATATCCAGCGTGTTTTTATTTGTACTTTCACACTTTCTGTTCTAAACGAATTTATGATTCGCTAGTGTTGCCATCATATCAGCTTTGTATACACTGTAAATACAAGTCACGAAAAAAGATCTTATCGAAATAGAAGCAATCGAGACAAAACAATAAGCATTTATTTAACAATAATAATAGCGAGTGCAAAAGTAACAATGGTTAGAACAAAATTCATAAAAGCAATCATTCCATAAGAACAGATGCACTTAGTATGTAGGTTTTATTGTTTAATGAAAACGGAATGGGTGGTTAATAGTTGGTTTGAAATTCGCGCAAAGCTACACGAGGGCTATCTGCGCGAGCCGTCCCTAATTTAGCAGTGAAAGACCAGAAGAAAGGCAGCTTGTCATCACCACCCACCGCCAACTCTTAGGCTACTCTTTTACCAACAAATAGTGAGATAGACCATTACATTATAGCGCCCCACGGCCAAGCGCTCTAACCACCTGGCCATGCCGGTTAATAATTGGATAAGTAATGTAGTAAATATAGATCAAAATTAAATGGAAACATAAGATATGAAGCGAAAAACGAGTGAAATTTTTTTACCCTCGCCACCATCCCGAGAATAGAGGTTCTTTTCTATTAAAGAGCATTAACTAAGGTATTTTAAACAATTTACTTTAGCCAAACTTAATTTGTAGCGAGTCGAGAACTATAACGTAGATCGTCTTCTGCCTCAAGAGATTTAACTTTATAACTCGATACATTATTAGATTAGAAGTCTATTCTGGTTGGTTCTAATAAAGGTTAAAGATTTAATTAGACATTTGACTTTCTGCTTTTACGATCGAAATGTAAAAGTATTTTTAGTTTGAGCTTTTGTGCTTTTTCAAACCAATAACTTGTGTCGAAGATTTACAATCTTTTGGTATGATGTGATAAATACATTGTTTTTGAATATTTCAGTGTTATATGATAGTAAATCATATATGAACAATTAGCAAGTAATAACATACTACGATTTCCCTTAGTTAGATTTATTATTATATTCTTGGTTATAAACTTTAATATAATTTTGAACATGATTAATGTTTAGACTTGCGAATACTGTTTTCCCTTGTTAGCTTAGTACATATATTTATAACTAATCCAAATTAGGCCGAACTTCGTGTTGTTTCAGATAACGATCGAAGACTTGGAGACATATTTAATTAGTTATTTAGTGCATTCTAATCATTATATTGGGTGCGGCTTGGCTTTAGTGGAGATCTGGATCTCGGAAAATATTCCCAGCACATTAAGTTGGGTGCATTATAACAATGACAGTCAATTTTTAAACATGGATAGTAGGGTGTTTCTGATCTCTTATTAGTAATTCAAAATTAGGGATGGCGGGAGATAGCCCTAGTAGCTTTGCCACAAATACAAGTACTGATTATTATAAGTTTTATTTTTCTTGTGTATTGAGTTATGACATTATGTCCGTGTTGCCAGTTAATTATAGAGAACTGACTTAATTAACTAATAAGTGACTTTTTTTTGCCGTGTTAATTCACTTTTGATCAAAAGTTATTCATAATTACAAGACACCTTTCACAACACCGTGTCTTTCGAATATTTCACATCCAACATTAATTTTCAAACATACTTTGAATTACTCTTTCTTTCAGTCAACACAGTTCATCAGTCTCTCAGCAAAAGCCACCCAGTGGCACTGCGGTATGTCTGCGGACTTACAACGCTAGAATCCGGGTTTCGATACCCGTGCTGGGCAGAGCACGGATAGCCCATTGTTTAGCTTTGCGCTTAATTACAAACAAACTCTCAGCGAACAATGTTTACTACTTTTGTTTTTGTGAAAAGGCTTCTTCCCAAGGAAATCGAAAAGATATAAAGAGTTTTTTTTTTGTACATTATCGTACTGTTTTTCGCTTTCTATTTTAAAATGTATCTGCTATTCATCATTTTCCAGACTTAATATTTTCTTTTGAATAGTTCACATCAGACACTTGGATCATCTACAACATTTGTTGATTACCAACTGAACACGGCACGATTCAACCATTTAATTCTACTCTTGGAGACGGAGACTGGTTATTTTTGATGGAGCTTCTTTTCTTGGATAGCTACAGGAGCAGTGAGGATTTTGAGAAAATCTCGCATTTTAATGGCATGTAGTTGTATTAACGGACGTATACGTCTTCCTTACGACTTATTGATACTTCTTAATCTATTGGAATAGGTTACTGAAGTAGAATAGATGTCGCTGCTTGTCATGAATAATCGGACACATTATAGTTACACCATTTTACAGACGTGCCAGTCTCGGCAAACCAATTTTTATTCATGTATTTGATTTTAAAGTTTATAACACTTACTGAAATTTTGGTGTCACTAGATATACTCAGCTTCATTCGAATGGTTTTTGGGTCACAGATTATTCTTCCGAAGCCGTGAAAATAAACGACCTCCAACCCAGTGCGTATAGCAACGTTTCTGGTCTGATGTTTTCTGATTTACATTTCTACAAGGGTGGGCCGAGCGTGGCCCAGTGGTTAGTGTGTCAAACGATGAGACAACTAGAACAAATAGCCCCATGAGTAGTTGTGAACGAATATTCGTAATAATGATAATAATAAACACCAGCATGGTCTTTAGGTGTCCGTCTTGAATGCACGTGAGCTGAAAGAAATGCAGGTGAAGTGCTTCTGATGAAGGAATTACACAGAAATGTCGCACTGGAAATATATATCTTTTAGTGTTTTATACAATAATAAATGTTCTTGATTTTGAGCGAAGAGTTTTTGTGGAACTGAATGTTCGAGTGACGCACATTATAGATTTTACTTTCGATTATCCTGTTGTTCACGTGTGTATATCTGACTCGTAGGAACCGTTTTGGATGTTGACAAATGTGTAGATAGTGCTTCCTGCTTCGAGGCTATGAAAAGCAAAGCTCGAGTTACTTCTGATGTCATAATGATATATTATTAAGGTGATAAATTTACCAACAAGCAGGAAATTTTCGTCGTAAAATGTTGGCGACTCAGTCGTGAAACACTACTGGTGCAAGCTGGGAAATTATTAATGAAATAACGTAATTAGTTTACGTCGTTAGTCAACGAATGTTGTAAACGGGGTTGCAAGAATTGTGCTTTCATTCAACAGATCGTTTTGTGTTGGAGAAAAATGGAGTTCAGTTTGATGATGGGCGCTAATTACTTGTAATCTGTCGGTATTATGAATGCTTCACGTGCTTACAAGCTGATTGAATAATAATGTGATATAATGCAAAGTATAACATCGGAGAAAGTTGTGTTAAAGATTTTACATGTAAAGTGATTAATCTGAGCTGTTTAGGTCAACGTGAAACTTGTTCTGACATTTTGGCGATTGCACGACATTATTATTCGGCCATTATAAAAAGAAAGTTCTTCATGTCTTGATACAGTCTTTAAAGGTCAAAGGGAACGTTACGCTAAGGTTTTGACGATACGATATCACTAATGATTAATATCCTATACGATCTTTTAAGTCTGTTATTAATTATTTACTTTTTCTTTACCGCATACTAATTACTAAATACTTGTATCTTACGTTTTCTCTGCTAATCTGTTGCCATCTTCATGAAAATCCTAATGCAGGTGGTATGAAACCACTGGAGTTGGGATTTGATTCTGGATTTTGATAAAATGGTTGGTGTATATTATCCACTATTTGTGTGTGTTTTCAAGAGTGTCTGTGATAAATTTTACAATGCTAAAATCCAGGGTTTAATTCCATGCGGCGAATAGTACACAGATATCTCATTTTATAGCTTTGCGCTAAAACAGTGACTACAGCAACAGCTTCCAAGAGGGTTATCCAGGTTTTACCGACTGTGATAGGTTGACTATGTTATCAGTAACTTCTAAAGTTTTCTCGCGTGTGGCTTATTTAACCTTAATTTCGTATTGCTCCATTGGATTGTATAGTCTTCTCTGGTATGGTGGGCTGTTGTAGGTAGTTTGATATTACAAAGTCTTGTATGTCTATTATGCTCCTGAATTCTATCTTTTGTTGGTATCATGTTTTGTAAGGTCGGATTCTTTACAGTAAGTGTCTGTGATTTGTTGGCGATAGATTTCAACTATAAACAAACAGCAACACAGTCCGTTTTGTTTAAAAGTAATATATTAAAAACAAATCAATCGTATATACAAATGTTCATTACGCTGTTGGTTACCACAGTTGTATCAAGAGCTTTAAATAGTCTTTTTTTCGTCAAAGGCAACACAGGCTGTTTCACTTACTTCACAATTGAAAAGACGAATTATTATTCTCCACTCTGTTATTACAGTACAGTCTGTGATACGTTCACTTTAAAAATCGCCACTATACGCTATTTATTGCTAAACGCACGATCACTAGTTCAGAACTAGCACTTAATAATGATTTTGAACATGTTTTTATACCCCTACGGAATTCTAGAACATTCCATGCAATACTAGATATTCTGATGCAATAATACTCAATTAAAACAACGAGAGACTCAAAGTTCTAGCAACATGACACAATAAAATCACTATTTTAAACAATCGCTGATTCAGAACAATTGAACTACACAACGTATGATTTGTAAACAGTTACGTAAACAAACTTACCATAAAATATCTTTTTTAAAAGTAATTAAATATGACCCCCGCGCTATATAAACTATATAAATCATAATGCTCGCCTTCACAGTAGTGAATATCTGGTAATTGGTATTTTTTTTCAATGTATTGATATTCATAATCACAAGGATTGTTGAACACAGTGTTTTTCTTTCTCTCCATTGGGCCTTTAATTGGTTTGGTGTGCATTAAGTACGATTGAATTGGTAGACATCAATACTTGTAAACAATACTCGAGGGAACAACAAAAAGAATCCAATACTTTATTAAATAGTAAAGAACATTGCATAGACAAACGTATTTTGATTATAATAATGTTAATTTCATGGCCCGGCATGTCCAGGTGGTTAGGACGCTCGACTCGCAATATGAGAGTCGCGGGATCGAATCCCCGTCCAACCAAACATGCTCGCCCTTTCAGCCTTAGGGGCGTTATAATGTAAAGGTCAATCCCACTATTTATTGGTAAAAGAGTTGGCGGTGGGTGGTGATGACTAGCTGCCTTCCCTCTAGTCTTACACTGCTAAATTAGGGACGGCTAGCGCAGATAACCCTCGTATAGCTTTGCGCGAAATTCATACCAAACCAATCTTCAACTGTAAGTTCTTGTTTATTATTATTATTTTTCTTGTTAGCGGTGCTATGAGATATGCTCAGCTTCATTGCAGTAACTTTTTTGAGTCGGATGTTTCTCTTTCGAAACCATAATTTTCATTTTGTAGAAGAAAACGTTGAGGGTGACTTCGGAGTCTGTCGCTGTCCTGAACGGCCAACTGTGTACATTTTGTCTTGAAAGTTATCGAAGGCGTCCTCGAGATGTTTTGTCCTTCAGCCATAGCTGGTTTAATAATTTATATTGTTTATTTTAGGACGATCTTTCCGTATAATCCTCTGGGCTAGGTGTGATTTAATGGTTAGCGTACTAGTGCTGTAACTCCAAGGGTTTATGGTTTGCGTCATCTTGCTATAAAAGCGTGGGGCCTTGGGTGTTTTATATGAGTGGCGGTCAAATCCCACTATTCACTCAGACAAGTTTAACCGAAGAGTTGGTGGTAGGTGCTGTTAACAAGTTACCATCTCTCTCTAATCCACCAGTTTAAAATTAGGGATGGCTATATATTAAATAACTTGTGTATCTTCGCGAGAAAATTCTTACGTGAAACAA
Organism: Limulus polyphemus; assembly: GCF_000517525.1. Classification (NCBI taxonomy): domain Eukaryota; kingdom Metazoa; phylum Arthropoda; class Merostomata; order Xiphosura; family Limulidae; genus Limulus; species Limulus polyphemus. The sequence goes on along the minus strand of NW_013666099.1, from coordinate 39,028 downwards.
AATACAAACCACCAGTAAGACAAACCCAATACGGCATTGCACTGGCGCATGGCCAGAAATTTGCTATGAACCAAATATATAAATACCAAACATGTCGCCTGTGGCGCAATGCCTGCACCTATACGATACTGCTGTAGTGTATACAGATCATTCAGATAAGGTTTAATTAACCCTCTATATGCGTGTTTGTGTGAAAGTTATAAAGTGTATTAACAATAATTATCTATATAGCACTAAAAATATTCAAATGAAATTTCACACACAAAACGAATATATTACACAAAACGTGGAATTTCAAGTGTGTGTTCAGTGACTTTATGGTTTCTAGTGTGTACTAGGAAACGAATATTTTGAAACTTTTTTTTAAGTATATAATGTGCAGTGTATATATATATATAAAAGTAGTAATAATTCTTCATACACAGACAGTGAAAACGCACCCAAGTTTGGAGTATAATTATTAATTGAAATTTCGTTTTAATTTCAGTAAGAGGTTTAAATTTCTCTATAAAAAAATCAGTGACAGTTCTTTACACTGTTACTAATAAGAGCCTTATATGTTAAGACCGTACGTCTCACGTTGGCTTTTCTGGCACCACAGTTCTCTAGCCTGATATATTAGGACTCAACGTCTCATAAGCACAAATGCCATTAGAGAAACGGCTAAAGATAAGCCTGATTTAAATTTGAAACATGAAATATGTTTAGGCATTATTTAATGCGTGTGGAAGACAAAGATAACTTATGGTAATGACGTTTAGGCTTAATACAACACTTAGTCATTATTGTCCCTCACCCCTCATTTTTATCGCAGAAAACTAATTATGTACCAATCAAATCTGACTCAATAAGTGTTAAATTGTTCTACTATTTCCTTTCCGTTTTAATATTAGGGGTTTCTTACTATAGAGAAGGAGAGAAGCCCTACCTAGATTTATTATTTTTTTGGAAATTTGATGGTTTTGTCTCTAGATAACTTTTTGGTGTGAAAAACTAAATACCCTTAAAAAGATACCATCTTAGACATTTAGTTCTAAAACAAAGTGTGTGTAATACAACCAGGCCATTTTTATACACATACTGTACACTCGAATACTCTGCGCCATCTCAATCACCAAGTATAATCCTACCCCCCTCTCTCCGTACAAAAAAAGAGAAAAAAAACTGAAAGAAAACCCTTGAATACAGGTAATAATTTCATGGTTTAAGATCTATGACATTGTTTTAAATGCTATTTAATTTAACTTTTCATAAAAAATTTAGTTCCATATTGTTACTTATGAGAATTTTGTATTTAACCAAAATTGAACCAAAAAAAGTATTTAAACTGAAGCCCTATACGCTGTGTCAGGAGACTTATTAAAAACATCAAATTGTGTTTACAGAGGTTTGAGTATTTTATATTAAAATTATTTTTAATATGTAAATCAGTTAGTCACGTGACAGCCACAACCGAAATAGTCATGTTGGAACGGAATGTATCAGAAATACACTTTGACATTGTATGCCGTCCGTAGATAATGTGATATGCCACCGAAAATTTATCACCTTTGGGAAAGGTATGTAACAACACTTTCTAACACAAAATATTCATACACTCAGATCGGGTACTTAGAATTTTGAAGACTGAATTATCCCTTGTATCTAATAGCATAAGAAAACAAAGGAATATGGATCAACTTCGGGCGCCAAGACCATCTAGAGAGAGACTTGCAACAATCGTACTCCAGCGGTGATAAGTAAAGTGTGGTGTCTTGTAGCAAGCGAGAATCCATGAGCACAAAGGTCAGTGGCAAAGACTGCTCACGTGGCTGGGGCAGTAGCACGCAATATAACCGAAAAGGATCGCCATCTGGAAAAGCAACACAAGCCATGTGTACCCAAGTTGCTTCCAAGACATATCTATTTAACCGTCGCATACATCAAGCAGGTGGAGAATTAAATGAGGATGCATGCTCTTCCATACGAAGACATACCAATCAAGCCGCAAGATGCAGCGCCAACGGATTTCTGTACGATAGTACTCTTGAAACTCGCGCTGGGAAACTGCCTTTGTATAGTAGAATGACTATGGTAAGCGTGAAGGGAGTAGTATTGCGCTTTTGACATGACAGCCGTACAACGAAGCCTTTTGCAATAGAAACTACTTACGCTGTAGGATTATTGTCAAGATGCACGGCTGTCAGATAGAGCACGACTGCACGTGGCAACTTGGACTATAATGATATGGTGAGATTCAAAAATTCTTTAATATAATACACTCAACCTCTTTATTATTTGTGTGTGGTCGTGGAAGTTACTGCAAGGGCTTTAGCCCCACTTCAAAATTTCAAAGAATATATTTTATATTTTTTTTATTTGCGGACAAACACATAAATATGTTTTAAAACCTCTGTTTTTGTAATACTACGTTTTGTTTGGTCTATCTAGCATCATCAGCTAACAAGCTTTTAATAGAATATTACAACAGCTCAAACTATCACGTGTTACAATATCAGTAATCATATTACGTCATTAAACATATAATAGCAATCAACAATAGCTAAGTAAGGGAGATCTATATAAATGTACTTGTATTAATGTTCTTGTTTTTTGTGATACAGATCTTATTTAATTAATATATTGTAACACGTAACAGTTTGAAATGTCATACGATTCTATTCAATGCTTGATGCCCCCTCCCCCCAGTGGCACAGCGGTATGTCTGCGGAGTTACAATGGAAGGCAGAGCCCAGATAGCCTATTCTGTAGCTTTGTGCTTACCTACAAAAAAAAACAACAAAAACAAATCAATGCCTGAGAACTGTGATTCAAGGTAAATCCAGAAAACTGTAGTTTTTCAACAAAGGTTTTAAAGCACATTTGCTTGATTATTTGTAAACATAAAAAAAAATTTAGTTTGACATGTTCTTTTTATAAATTACTCGGAATTTATCTTAGGTTTCTTGTGTTTCTAACACAAATCATTAAGTCCAATTTTGAACAGCTTTCTACTTAACAGCACTTTGTGTGCCTTATCTCCCCCGTTTTTGCTAAGTATTTAAAATATCATACTTCAAGGGTTATCAGAAAACAGGATTTCCTTTCTTCATTTTTTTGCTCGTTCTTAATTTTATTAACAGATGTTTAAGTTAACTTCGTGTTTTCCATCATTATGCGACGTTGATTTTTTTGTAAATTTCCACTTGAAAATCCATTATACTGATCAAACAAAAGTTAATCGACTGAATAACTCGTTAATCTACCAGCTGTCTATTATTACTCTGTGTAATCATTTCATATATACTACACATCAAAAAAACAAAGGAATATGGATCAAATTCGGGCGCCAAGACCATCCATAAAGTGACTTGTAACAATCGTACTCCAGCGGTGATAAGTAAAGTATGGTGTCTTGTAGCAAGTGAGAATCCATGAGCACAAAGGTCAGTGGCAAAGACTGTTCACATATATACTAGTCGGAAGCCACAATATTGCCGTCTGTGAAAGTGCGGTAAGCATTTTGGGTCGGGAATGGTTTAGTGATTAGCATGCCAGGCTGCGTATCGAAGAATCCAAAGTTCGAGACGTCATGCCTCTGAAGTCGCCTCGCACTTTTAACTATAGGCGCATTCTAGAAATACGTCAATCACGTTGTTTGGCTAAAATAGCCATACAAAGTCCTTGCGGCGGCGAATTCTGCTGGCTGGTCAGTATTGCAAAATTAGGAACTGTTGTACCTGGACCCCAGGAGTCTGACTAGACGCTTAAACCACGTTTACAGGTTGAAAATTTCAATATGCATAGTAACCATATTGTCCTTACAGTGGTCTAACCTGTCCATATCTTCGGCCAAATGTGTTGTGTTCACCTTGAAGCGAGTCCATATTTTGCTAACCACGCTATATGAAACCTGTAGCCACTCTGCAACGAGTGTTATGAGCGACCATATCTATTCGACCTATTTCTCTTCTCCTCATGGAAGTTTACTAATATTTCTATTAATTTTAGTCTCTATACACACACTGCTGTTGTTCAAACTGTCGAGAACACACAGTTTTCTTCAATTTTCTATATCGTATTACATGATCAGTCATCTGACACTTGTTTCGCGTTAAAGTTAGCTTAGGGATGCAAGTAACAAATGATAGTTAATAAGAGTAATTGTCATTCGTTGTAGCTGGGATATAGAAAACTCCGATTATACATTAATTGTTTTGAGTAATGTACCTATCAAAGCACCATGTTTTATAAATTTTATTTTTATCGTTATATCCTTGTTTAGATTTCGTAGCTGCTAAAAATCATAATTGTAAAAGACTGCTGTACATGTTTATTTTATTTTTTAATTATATATATATATATACAAAAAATCATCTAATTGTGCTTGTGGCGCCATCTTTTGTTCATTAGTTTCGTTTAGATTTTAGAAAATATACGTGCAAGCTCATCAATTATTTCGTGCACTAGTGACGAACGATATGCGGTTATTCTTAGTGTGAGGAATAACAATGAATTTACACAACAAAAAAGTTTGAGGATTGGCAATCGTACTTCTGCCTTTTGTTCCTGTTTTATTTACAAGACGTTTTCGTGAGCTATTTTGCGTCATCTTTGCTTTGTCAATCCGCAATCTGAGGGTCGCGGGTTCGAATTCCCGTCCCACCAAACATGCTCGCTCTTTCAGCCGTGGGGGCATTATAATGTGGCGGTCAATCACACTATTCGTTGGTAAAAGAGTAGCCCAACAGTTGACTAGCTGCCTTCTCTCTAGTCTTTAACTGCTAAATTAGGGACGGCTAATGCAGATTGCTCTCGCGTAGCTTTGCGCGAAATTCCAAACAAACCAAATCTTGATTTTGTGTGTTATGTGTAATTTTGTCTGTCCTGCGTCATACATTAAGCAATTAAGTAAATGACTGAAATACACAAGTTTTCCACTTGTGTGTTTGAATGTATGCTTGTCTGCCTGTTATTTTCTTCACTCTGTATCTTGTGACCTGTATATGATAAATTCTACCGCAGCATTTATGTGCCAGCGATAAGAGAACAAAATAAAACTAGGATAAAGGATCCACAAACAGTAAATACGAAATATATAAACTAAACACCGCTGTCGAAGTTGTTTGTGGAGCCGGTCATAAACCAGAACAGTCATTCATGTGTCTGCAATCTTTTAAACAAAGTCCCCCCCCCCATCAAGTGCTCGGTTCTGTTGGTAGACCAGATATTAATGGTGTTAAGATGTGTTTTACTTGTATTGCAAGAATTGTGCCTGATATAAAACTCACCTTCCTCCTATTGTTTTTGTAAATTGATTTTCGTTTATGTTATACTCCTACCTGTGCATATACTATCCATGTTAGATGCACTTGTATGTATGTGCTCATCAGTCGTCACCTATCTGTTTTTGTCTGTTTTGGTATGTATGCTTTTAAATTATTGTATTTCTCTCTCGCTTCATCAGTGTTCACCCTCTTAATTGTTGGGGCGTTATAATGTGACGGAAAATACTACTGTTAGTTGGTAAAGAGTAGCTCAAGATTTGAAGGTGGGTGATGTTGATTTGCTACCTTCCCTCTAGTTTACAACTTCTAAGTTAGGGACGTAAATAGCCCCGGAGTAGCTTTGCGCGAAAATCAACAAACAAACTGCACGTTCATCAGTGGCTGTCCGCAAGGAATATTTATATTTCTCTGTGTCTATCTTCCTCTTCGCTCACCAGTTCTCAGGCTCTGTGTGTATTTCTGTCTTTGGAGTCTGTGACATTATGGTTATAGTTTAGCCACAGATTTTACTCTTTGATTTTCATTCTCACGAAGAATAGTGTGCTTAATCCGGTGTCCAAGAGCAAACTATTACTTTTTTCTAGTACGGAATATGGGAATGCATGTTTTAGAAACATACGAATGAAAACCTTGCATTAGAAGAAACAACGTGTTCATTTTTTTTTTACGCCATAAAGTTATAAAGCCGTAATTCTTTTTTAAGATATAGTTAAATAAATTCATTCTATATTTGTACAAGCAACTCAAATCACGCCTGTTTCTCCACTTCAATTGCATTATGTAAGAAACTTTAGATAATATCATTCGCGTGACTCAATTAAGCAGGTGTTATCAAGAATCCTTTTGTTGTCGTGGGAACGAATTTTCGAGTACATTAATAGTATCAGTAATGGTCCTATATTAAAGTGGACCACCAGATCCTTTTCAAAAATATATAAAAAGTGTAAACTCAACTTTTCTTTAAACCAGAATTTTGAAAACGTAGTCAGAAATGTACATTGAGTGGGAAATATAACGTGCTTCTTTTATCATTTAAATTAGTAGTTATTTAATAAAATAGCAATTATATAAACCCTTAATTTAAAATGAACTAATTTAGCCTTAATGAAATCAGTGTAGTAAAACAACAACAAAAACATTACTACAACTTTAAGATACTGAGTAAATAGTCACACTTGTTGTATTGTAATCGTAGTTCTGCATTTTCTGAACTTGGGCTCGAACTCGGGTCCTCTCTCATACCCTGCTAGCTGAGCTAAAGAGTTAATCCACCAAAATAGTATATACTTTTTATGTCCGAAGATTGTTGTTACGTTTCATTTAGCTGCCCAAAGAAATGACCATAAGGTATAAGGTGCTTGTCACATTGATAAAAAAATACAATGAAGATTAAAATGAAAAAAGAAAAAAAAATATGTTAGCATCAGAAATATTAGAATATAGGGTATACAATTTCTGAGACACTGCAATTTTCTAATATATGGGGATGGTTGTATCTTGTCTCTTACACTGTCAGTATTTTATAAATAGAACCCACTGTTGATGTACAAAGGCAGTCGTAATCTGCCTCTCATCGTATTGTAACAGCAATTTTACATCTTCTGAGCTGGACTCGAACTCGGGTCCTCTCTCATACCCTGCTAACTAAGCTAAAGAGTTAATACACCAACAACTGTTGGTAAAGGCACTTTTTAACAGTTGATACTATCACAACTTTATTTCTTTATACTAACTACTAACACTTTTGAAAGCGAACTTTTCTTGTTTTATCTATTATCTAGCTATCCATCCATTAACAGTACAGACGCTAAAATCCGGGTTTCGATACCTGTGGTGTGCAGAGCTCAGATAGCCCATTGTGTTAGTTGTGCTTAATTTCAAACAAACAAACCTATTTTAAAATTTAAGTTAACTAACTAAGGAAATACAGCCATGCAGTTTTCAACATCTTGTAGCCTAACTCAAACAGCTCTTATTAACATGTCAGTAGACTTCTACGTGGGCAACATTAGTGGCTCTCAGCACGTCTAACCGATATTCGATTTCAGTCCAAGTTCTCTGCAACATGCACACAGTTACAGTGGCGATGGCATCCGTTTTCCCGGTCTTTAGCTCCATGATGTTTGCTATAGGTGTGCGATATGCAGTACCCTTAACATACCCCATACTCTTTTCTGTACTAGCGCCTGTAATTACGCTGCACCACAGTCACTGATTTGGTCTCCACAAGACTAACGTGGCTCTAATTCTTCATGTACTTCTCTTACGTCTGCGGACTTGCAACGCTAGAAACCGCGTATCGATACCCGTTGTGGGCAGAGCATAGATAGCTCATTGTGTAGCTTTGTACATAATTACAAACAAAACAAACTTCTCTTACAAAGATGCGCTTTACCCTTTTTACATCCTCCATTTATATGCGTCGTTTTTTTTATCTATGATCTTGTTGTTGAAAATAACTTCTTGTAAAATATTAAATGTAAGGAGAAACTGTTTTTTTACTGAAATGTATTTTCTGTGGATTGTTGTATGGTCTTTATACGTTATTACCACATGTATCGTTCTTAATGCGTAATATCAAGTTGTTCTAAACCTGAGGCAGATTTTACTCCAGTTAATTACTTTAATCTGAAACTTTGTATACACAGATTCATGACGTATGTTATTATCAATTAACTTGTCTACCTAATGTTCTCCGGTGGTTCATCGGTAAGGCTGATGGCTTAATAAAGCTAAAAAAAATCGGGTTTCGCCGCCCGTGGTGGGCACAGCATGGATACACATTGTATACATCTGTGTTTAACAAAAAGAAAAAAAAAATCTAATGTAATGACCCTCTTATAATTACGTCACTTGTATTAGGCTTGGCATTCTTTTAATTTTCTAATACTTTAGTCTTGTGTAAAATTTTTGTGGAAGAATGTAATTTTCACGTATCTTTTTTTTAATGATTATTGTTTTCTTTAGTTGTTTTTCGAGAAAAACAAGTTTTAGTTTTAAATTTTCGAATCTCCATTGTGTCAAGCTTCACATTATATAACACATTCTGTCTTGTCTTTATTCCAATAAGCTTTTGTTAATGTTTTCAGAAATGTATAGCTGCATTCATCCTATTTAAGCACTTTTTTTCTTTTACGTGGATCAAATAACTATTCATGTAAGTTATCTTTCTGTGTACGTGGTGATGTAGCTGAAATATCGTATATACGATATTCAGTCTGTATTATGTAAACACTTTGTCCTTTAGATGAAATTCTTCGTATATCAATCTGAAAAAAAATAAAACGAACTAAATTGTATAGAATGTCACAGGTTTGTTAGATAAGTGTGTGTGTCAGTTGTACCTAAATTTAAATAGAGCTAATAACGGTTACGGACAGTATTTGTTTTGGGACAACACAGTATTATCTCAGGGCTTTGTTTGAATCGACAGAGCGTTTTGAGAACCGCAAATTCACGGGTTCATAGTCTAAGACGGTAACAATCGACGCCTAAAGAAATTCCATTCCCTAATCCCCGGAGTGTAGTAAGACCTATCTTGCTAAACACACTAGTTCAGAAGTGATTGCCTACATATTTGCATTCAGGGAATGGAGAATTCGGTCAACTCGTCTCTAGGCTGTTTATTCTGTTACTTGCCTCGGGAAGAGTACTGACGTTAATTATCTTGGGAGTCCGTAGTTTCCATGGATACACTTCTGTGAGATATGGCAAACTATTGAGAAAGCACTCTTGTTTTCCCGGGCTCGCTTCAATAATTGTGTATGTGGATTCTGTTGAAGAAGTTCGGGCTGTAGCTGTTCGTATAAAAATTGTTTTGCTTTCACTTTTGTATGCAAATATTTATTTAGAAATCTTCAGGTTGTTTCGCTCGTATATTTCTGACAATTTGTGTTAATAACGATCCAAGCAAAGCTTCTACACGACTTAAACTTTTATGGTAATGCTTGCCAGTTTTGAGTCTAAAAATAAAGCTCTCATTAGAACACGTATTTTTCGAGCCTCTTATTAACACAAGAAAGCTCTTATCCAACATTTTTAATGTTAGTGCGATTCCAATTAAGAAAAGTCAACAACTTGAAGCCTTCAGAAGCAATTTCGTAATTTAATGTATTATTTGTTTGTTTTTTCTAATTAATTTGGCGATTGCACTGAGTTAATTTCGGAATAATGAAAATTTTTGATTGAATAGTTATATATATATATATATATATATTGCTATATGTTAATTCTTGTCTGTGCTATTACTGAGTTTAATTTATCCTATTTTTGTCTGTTAACATTCTGCTATTATGTAGAGGTGATGCAAATACCATTACTACTACGTTGTTTGCGTTGTTTTTGGAGAATTGATATTAGTAATCGCTACATTTCCTTTTTTGAAAAGTTTTTTTTTCTTTACTTGTTTAACATTAGAAGTTTCTATAAAGTGAGATTATTGAAGCATCGCAGCACGATTGTTGTTCAAAAACACAAAATAACTATAGAGTCGTGGAAGATTAGCATCCCTGCGCTATTGGTGTTCGAAAACACAAAATAACTATAGAGTCGTGGAAGATTAGCATCCCTGCGCTATTGTTGTTCGAAAAACAAAATAACCATAGAGTCGTGGAAAGTTAGCATCCAGGTCGGTTGTTGTTAAAACACATGACAGATATTTTGAAGGTTAACATCCCAGTCGGTTGTTGTTAGAAAAAATATGATAACAACAGAAACTTGGAAGATTAACTGTAGTTTTATGTATAGTGGATAAATGGATGAGAAAAAAGGAATTAAAATATAAAAACACACGCTTACAAGTAGTCAGAAGACGTGGAACGTAAGTAACTTGAAAATTATGATTACAAGTTAAATAATTATGAAATAAAAATACATTGAAATGATAAAACACGATATGTTAGTTGGACCAGAAAATTTAAAAGATAATTTGTGAGACAAAGTAGATGATAAAATATAATTCTTTATATATAAAATGTTTGTTTTTAACATAGTTGTGTATTTGTTAAAAGATAAGCCCTTTCATTATGGATGCCGGACATGGTCTGGTTCGGACACTCCAAGTCACGTTACCGAAACCCGGCGCAAAACATGGCCGCCCTTTTAGCCGTAGGGGCGTATAAATCTGACGGTCAGTCCCACTGTGCGTTGGTACAAGTGTAGCCCAAGATTTGACGGTGGGTGCTACTAGCAGATTGCCTTCGCTGTGATAGGCAAACAAACAAACAGACGAGCTAATATTTATGTGGACAGTAGCTAGCATGGAGTGTGAAGTTTAAAACATTGATCAAGATCTTGACACTGTGCAGTAAGTGATACATTCCACACTTTTCAAGTTTTCTCCAAACATGATAAACGTAGTAGACACGTGTTTGTCATGATTGATCTTTTTAATGTATCAATAGACTTTGTGAGAATGTTTTGCAAATGAGCTGGACGTGACCTCGTGATTAGTATACTCGGACTTTGAATCCGAGGATACATGGTTCGCGGCCAGTTGCTGTAAAAAACGCGCTCCGCACAATGGGACCGTGGGTGCGCCGTAACAAAATAACGGCCGTATCCCACTATTCGGTCACAAAAGAGTTGGCAGTGAGTGCTGTTGCCTATCTGCCTTCCCTTTTTAGTCTTATCAGTACATGGTTAGGATGTCTGTGCGCAGATAGCCCTTTGTGTATCCGTACATTAAAATCCTGATTCGAGTTAAATTAAGCAAATGTTTTTTCCACAATAATATCATAAGTTATCGTTTTTAAATATTTCTTGTGAGTAATTGGGGGCATTAAATTTCAAAAAGAAAATGTGTAACGCGTGTTCTTTATACTTATAATGTCACAACCCTGACTTCTGACTTTTAAGGTTGAGAAAATGAAATTCGGCCGATGAAAATTTCATTGAAAAAAGTAAGTAATAACACTATCTTTTTATTCGGTAAAGAAACGGATTATTTGGTCGTTTCAGTGTTTTTAACGAAACTCCAAAATATGAAATGATCTTTTTATTTTTTTGCGTAATGAAAACATAGATAAAACTAAACGAAACTCCAGAAAATGAAATGATATTTTTACGCGTTATGAAAGTATAGATAACTGTTTTATGGCGGTCTCCATTATTAACAGTATGCTGGTTTAGGAAGCAGTGTATAGTACTGAATATCTAATCAGTATCTGTGGTTTAATCATTATCAGTCAGTTAAAGCACATTAAGATGAGCTAAAGAAAGTAGTATACCTATTCCAGTTTTCTCTTTGAAAACAGATATAGTCGGAAAATTTAAATATATCGCAGCTTATCTATGTGGATATTGTTAACTAAGACTCCAAAGTGTGAAGGGAGATAAAAGGAAGCGGAACTACTGCAGGTCAAGTATGGGTGAAAATAAAGAAAGGATTTTTTTACAATTCCAGCATTAGCTGTTGTGGTTTGTACCCAGTTGTCATTGTTGTCCTACAGGTATATACATTCGGATGTGTTAACCTTCTAACTTTCAATTTTCCTGGATTTTAGTTAGTTTGTTTTTAATTTCGCGCAAAGATACAAGAGGGCTATCTGCGCTAGCCATCCCTAATTTAGCAGTGTAAGACTAGAGGGAAGGCAGCTAGTCATCATCACCCACCGCCAACTCTTGGGCTACTCTTTCACCAACGAATAGTGGGATTGATCGTCACATTATAACGCCCCCACGGCTGAAAGGGCGAGCAAGTTTGGTGGGACGGGGATTCGAACCCGCGATCCTCAGATTGCGAGTCGAGCGCCCTAACCACCTGGGCATGCTGAGCCTTTTAGTTGGTTTTATGCTAAAGTTGTTGTTTTTCTCCTGTTCTGAGACTTTTGTCAGTAATGACTGTGAAGTTTAGCTATTCACAACACCAGCTTGACATAGCCTAGTGGTTAGCTTGTTGAGTTGTGGTTCAATCCAACTGATCGATTCAGAGTAGCCACTCTGGTAACAGTTGCTGCTGGTCGGTTACCTTCTCATGTCACCAATTAAGGATGGCTATGCTGAAGAGTCCTCTATATTCCATAAACTACTTTTCATATGGAAAATACCAGGTAAGCGACACAATTCTCAATGAGTACATATCTAAAACATTACCCCCCCCCTTTTCTTATTTATTAATCAATCTGCTAGTAGCCTAGCTTGATTAATTGGGTTGTGAGCATGAAAAATGTTGACGCTCCTAGATCGATTTTGATCGGGAGGAAATAAATTACTCATTTCTAGACTTTTCTGTGTTTCTCCAGGCTGTTTTTACAGAATAAAAATGTATTTGTCTAAGTTATTTCTTAGGGCACAAAATGGTGATTAAAATGGCTGGTTAGGGTCTACATGACATGCTATGGGCTCCTGATTTACTGGGGCTTTTAATTAATCATTATCTATATCTTGATGACGGAATTACTAGACCTTATCGAAAGCTGAAAACATCAGAACTTGTTTGTTTTGTTTTTTTTTGAACATTTTCACGATTGAATAAAGTGGAGCTTATCCACCTGTTAAGGCGGCGTTGGTAAAAACCCCAGAGAATCTTGGTGAGTGGTCCACACATACACACATGCACACACACAGGCTTAAAGAGGAGACTGGCTGTCTGTTATTTGAAGAGTGAACACCTCATCTTATGAAATTATTTCTTCTTATTCAATCGATTTGGGAAGTTAGAGCGACCGATTTCAGTAAAAGCTTTGCTCTGAAAACTAAACAAAGATTACTTGGGTTTTATTTCAGTTGCTTTTCTGTTTTTTTTATATTTATTACTTTCAGTATGTTTGGTTTAATTTAGTAAAGTAGGAAAAAGTAAAACATCACAACTTTATCAGTCCATTTTTTCAGTGAATTTCTTTCTCGCTGATGTACAACTACTAGAATTATACTTATATATTGTTAAGTCGTAAAGAGTAAGTAGAAAGTTTAGTCTCGTCTGTTTTGTATGATTTACAGCTACTAGGATTATACTTACATATTGTTAAGTCGAAAGAGTAAGTAG
>NW_013666099.1:14349-24777 GCF_000517525.1 Limulus polyphemus | reverse complement strand
CGTAAAGAGTAAGTAGAAAGTTTAGTCTCGTCTGTTTTGTATGATTTACAGCTACTAGGATTATACTTACATATTGTTAAGTCGTAAAGAGTAAGTAGAAAGTTTAGTCTCGTCTGTTTTGTATGATTTACAGCTACTAGGATTATACTTACATATTGTTAAGTCGAAAAGAGTAAGTAGAAAGTTTAGTCTCGTCTGTTTTGTATGATTTACAGCTACTAGGATTATACTTACATATTGTTAAGTCGTAAAGAGTAAGTAGAAAGTTTAGTCTCGTCTGTTTTGTATGATTTACAGCTACTAGGATTATACTTGCATATTGTTAAGTCGTAAAGAGTAAGTAGAAAGTGATGCTTCTTATTGAATGCACATTATATGCTGAGGTACACTTTCCTATTGATAAAACAAAGACTAAGTAGAATATGTCGTTTTTTAACTGTATAGTATATGTTGAAATACGCTTACATATTCATAACTGCAAAGTAGAATGTGTCAACTTATCTGTTGTAGGTTTACATTTGCATAATCTCTAATTATTAGTAAACGATAAGAGTCATTTGAAAGAATCTGTACAAGTTAGTACAAACATTAATGTTTTGTAAAGTAGCACATCAAGCATTTAAAATTTGTGTTTTAGTCCTTTTTAATTCACCATGCAGTCACCTAAATTAATTTAGATATGTGAATAATGTTATGACATTGCGCCGAATTCATTATTCTGTTATACAGCTGACCAACTTGTTTAATGATTATATATATATATACGTCTTAAGATTTCTTTTCTTTTTCACCAAAGATAAAATTGGAAAGAGAATATTTGACGTAGAGACCTAATGTATGCATTCCTTGATTGGCCGTACTCTCCTGTGGACTGCAATTGGTCCGCTCTATAATATAGAATAATGAATTAGGCGCAAAGTCACGACATTATTTACATACCTAAATTAATTTTGCTTATTGTGTGATGAATTTAAAAGGACTCAATCTCCATAAATATTATATACACTTCACAATTATTAGAAGCCTAACTGTATTTTTTTGGTTTGCTGACCCAAACTGTGCTGATGAGTCTTGAATAGGCGAAATTGCAGTCCACAGCAAAGGATATGGCCAATCAAAGAGTTCATTGGACCTCTACGGCACAGACTCTCTCTTTTCTATTTTATTTTTGGTGAAAAGAAATATTAACACACACACACACATATATATATATAAAGATTTAAAATGTTTTTTGCACTAATTTTGAAATATAATGCATGATGTGAATATACATTGATTGTTTTTATTATTGCGTGTTGTAAGTTTTGCCGATATGTGTGGTTTGTGAGTTTGTTTTAGCATAAATCCATGTTGGGTTAGGTACGCTCTGTCCCCCGCGGGGAATCGAACCCCCAGATTTTAGAATTGGAAGTTCGTAAACTTACTGACTGCCGGAGGACGATAGACGTTGTCAGTAAACGTATATGATGAACACAATTAAGCGTAGATTTTTTTGTATCGGGGGTCAAATATCCTGAAGCTTTTGAAATTTCTGGAAAGCGTTCCCGTTATTCTTACAGAAGAACCTTTCAAAACAGACTGAATAATTCAAAAAAATAAAATAATGAAATCAGGTTATTTGAGAATTCAGCAAGGATTACAAATAATCTATGTACTGAATGAGTATTCTTTCAGATAATATCAGGACTTAGATAGTGTTAACGTTTCGTAACTCGAGTAGGTCGTATTTGTAATTGCTGCACACTGGAGGAGGTAGAGAAGAACTCCAATACAGTACTAAACGGAATTTAAGAGCTGGCTGTTCTACGAGTGGGTACAATTTTCTTTTTCCATTTTGTGATAAACGACACTGTTTTATTCAATCACCAGTGGCTCGTTTGTCAATTTTAAAAGAAAGCCTAATGTTTAAAAAAGTGGTGTCAGTAAAATTGGCAAGTATAAAATGGCTACATAAATGAACCAAAATTGAAAGCATTTCGACGGTATTTCAACAATAGAATGAAGATTAGTAAAGAAAGACAAAAACCTATAGAAAAAAACAGAGGAAGAAAGAACGTGACCAGATATTTAGAGATGAGTTTGGTAAACGGAACAGAAAAACAAAAAACGTGACGAGAAATTCATAGGCGTATTGATGTAACAGGAAACCCGAAGAACCTTATACTGGCCACATATAATTATCAGAACCAAAGATACAAAGAAGCAATAAGGTAAATTACAGAAAGTTGTGACAAGATACTGTAGACTTGAAGTGAACCATTGCATAAAGTTGTTGACAGAGTAGAAGGAAGGTGGACAAGTTTGATGATGGTCAAAGTTCTGCCGAAGCCACTGACTACGGTCTTACTATAGATACCAGTTTTTGCCACAGCACGAGATGTGGACGTCAGGATTATGGCTGTTCAGAAATACATGGATTAAGATGTGGATATTTTTAAATATAAACACACGTTTTTATCGAAACGAAATTGTGTTCCAAGTCATTCAGTGTACTTAGTATTTATTTTGTAATTTTCTATATTAAATGAATCTATGCCTTTATGGGGGAGTACATTTTAAATCAACTTTCATAAGGCACACGTTTATATGTAAGTGCAAACTGCTAATTATGTTCATTTATGAGAAAGATAAACAAAGAATAACAGTTTTCCACATCTGTATGTAAATTGTTTAATTAAAGTTTGTAACGGTGTTGTCAGAGAGTTAATTAAAATGTATTCCGCCTACAACATCAGGTATAGTTAAACTTTGTTCAGTTCAATATATCCAATATAATACCTCTGTTGTAGAGCTTTACATTTTAATTATTATAACTTCTCAGACGCCATGCGAAGTATTAATAGTTCTAGGTATTTTTTAGCTCTCTCTCTCTCTCCTGGATAAAGATGTTATAGTTTCACTTAGATGTAACGTGAAATATCAAACAATGGATCTTCTACATATTGAGAAATCGGCTATTACGTCTCATATTGGCCATATTTCTATCAGAGTGTTAGAATCTGTCCAGGAGGTTTGAAATAATGGTACTGTTCAATCAGTTTCAGCTTTTTATCCATTGGCCATATCTCTATCAGAGTGTTAGAATCTGTCCAGTAGAGATACGGCCAATGGATAAAAAGCTGAAACTGATTGAACAGTACCATTATTTCAAGCCTCCTGGACAGATTCTAACACTCTGATAGAGATATGGCCAATGGATAAAAAGCTGAAACTGATTGAACAGTACCATTATTTCAAACCTCCTGGACAGATTCTAACACTCTGATGTAAATATGCTCGATGGATAAAAAGCTGAAACTGATTGAACAGTACCATTATTTCAAACCTTTCAGAGTGTTAGAATCTGTCCAGGAGGTTTGAAATAATGGTACTGTTCGACCAGTTTCATCTTTTTCTCCATCGACCATATCTACATCAGAGTCTGTTAGAATCTGTCTAGGAGATTTGAAATAATGGTACTGTTCGACCAGTTTCATCTTTTTATCCGTTGGTTACATCTACGTCAGAGTCTGTTAGAATCTTTAAAAGATTTTAAAAACTCAAGTGTTTTTGCACCAAACACAACCTGGCCACACTAAATGGGCATTGTATTTATAGTATAATACACTTATATACACAACACGTCCTGACGTTTTCAGTGTCGTAACAAATCTTTGTCGTCATTGTTAGTATTGACGAGTCGTTAACCCTCAAGTAAAATCATTATTTTTATTTCGAGGTATAGATAGATTGATTTGTCGTGCACGTGGTCATTAATTTATTTTGTGTCAGACTGGGAGCTTTTTGTTTATTTTCGCTGCATTGTTATAATGAACAGCACAACCACAGTGTTCATCATTAGATTACGTTTTTTGTCTCGTGAATCTGTTGACTAGTGTTTTTCGCTTTTTTTTACCACAGACGACGTGAGAAAGAGAATTACAGCAGTTAAGTAAATTCCTTACATTCTTCTTGAAGACAAGTACACACCTTCAAGCTGAAGGCATCAGGCTATGTTTCGATACATATAGAGTAAAAATACCAAATACAACGGATATATACTGTTGAATTCAATCGAAGCACGTCATGCAAGAGGTAAAGAACATTGAAAAGTCACGCGGTTCCTTTGGCAATACCAGGTGCCTTAATTTTTTATTTCAGTGAAGATGTATTAATTACCTTAAAATTGAAAGTACAATCCTTGCTAGTGGGCTCAAACGTTGAATATATTAGTTGAATTAGCCGAATAATTAAATGTTTAATAATTCCACCCTACCCGGTTTCATTTGCATAATGTTTGTTAAATCTATTTTGGAGTCTGTTTCTTTCAGTGCCCAGATTTCTTTATTTTCTGTATTTGAAAATGTTTCATAGTTAATCATTCCTACGTATTACACGTATGTTGATTGGTCGAAATGTTCGTTCAAATCGGATGAATAATCTTTTTTACAAATGTTTAGGGAAATCAAAAATATGACACCCCAAACATATTATGAGTTAAACATTTTTTGACTGTTATAATTTATGTTCATTGCAGTACAAGTACGTAAAACATTTCCAACCATTCTCACTTCAACTTGAATTATCCAACATGCCTAAGCAACCATTCTCAGGCCACCATGAATCGCCCTTCTTGGCTGAACAACCATTCTTAGTGCACCGTGAATCGCCCTTCTTGGCTGAACAACCATTCTTAGTCCGCCATGAATCGCCCTTCTTGGCTGAACAACCATTCTTAGTGCACCGTGAATCGCCCTTCTTGGCTAAACAACCATTTTTAGTCCGCCATGAATCGCCCTTCTTGGCTGAGCATTTTCATTAGAGTTTGAATCCCCCTTCCCTTCTTGGCTGAACAATCATTCTTTCTCCAACACACGTCATTTCTAAAGAAATTGTTTACAAATCCTTAAGGCACAGTTTGCCTGTAGCGACAAATGAAACCGCGAAACTCATCTTGAAAGTGGTCCATATATACGTGGAATAACTGAACGGTAATAGCTTTCACTGTACATTTTCGGTTAATTAATATCATATGTTATATAGTCTGTGCTCTTTTATATCATATATTGTTTTCTGTCTTTAATGTTATTATTAAAACATAGGTCTGTGAGTGTTGACTAATAGCCTGAACCACATTATTTTAGTGTTTCTATGACACTATATTGTTTTTATCATGCATTCTGCTACATTTTGAATGGGGGTGCGTGTATACTGTTATCTTAAGTTGGGAAGGATCACATTTGTAAAGCATTGAATATAGTTTATAACTTTTTTTAGACGGTTCTCATTATGTACCAGAATTAATAGAATGGCATTCAAAGAAAGAGAGACATTCCCGACGGTACTTGTCTATCAATCAGTATATCTGTCTGTTTGTACACGCGTGCGCACACACACATATACATGTGTGTGTGTAATAGGTAGATAGGATGTCGTTTATATATAAATAAAATAAATGTACTTTCCAACAATGTATGTTTCACTGGTTTGCTCTCCAAGGATAATGTTATTACTAGAATAATAACTATTTGGTGACACAATACCCTTATAACTCGGGTACAAGTAAGCCTTACTGCAGTCACACGAACCTGCTGGCACTATGCCCTGTGGACAACAAACCTTTCGTGTTTAAGGACTGTAGTTAAGTAATACCAAGTCAGGGACAGTGAAAGTTTACATTGGTGATGTGTTCATATTGACAGATTCTTTCTTTCTTTTGTATTATACAAGTTTGTCAAAGTATATTTGTATGAGCCATCAGACCTGGTTCGGATGGAAATGTGTTTTGCCATTATTTTCTTTTCGTTTAACTGACGTGAATTTAAGTATGTTATCATCTTCAAAATAATACTTTGGAAATGTTTTCATAAATAATTAGTATCAAAACGTGAGTAGCCTCTTCGTCCTTTACAGCGTTTTTGGCGTGGCTGTAAAATGAGTTATGAATGTTTTTGTATTCTAGACATGTGAATTGCACTAATGGTTTACATTGTTATAACCTGCTTAAACTAATGAATAGATGTGATGTGAATCTAGCAGTCAGTTTGGCATTTTTTCAATTGCTGTAGCTATTAGATTATGAAATAAAGAACATGCATTTCACAAGAGTAAATTAATAGCGTCAATGCTGTTCTTGAAATCCTATATAAATCTATGACCATAATGGTGAGTAAAAGACATCATAAAATCACAATGAATATACACTCACTCCACCACTATATGAAGCCCAGTTTTCTTTTTTTTATATTTGCTCTTGTCCAGGGTTACTGATAATGGGGAATTCTTCGACTAGTAACATGTAATAAATCGAATGATATATTCGTTAGTCTGCACATTTATTTTTAGTATATTGAATAGCTTGTCGTCTGAATACGTCAGTATTATGAATGTCGTATCTTCAAACACCGTACATATAAGAAAATACGTGGTTATATTAACTGTGGGTTTTCTGTTGTTCAATATGTAAAATTGATGATAAGCTTTAGGATTTATTGCCTTACGTCGTGGCTGTAAAACAGAGAAAGGAAGAATATCCATTAATTTCAGTATCATCTCACTTGTGTGTCTGTGGTAAAGTCAGAATCTTATCAGGCAGGTGGTAGCAATGCCTGTGTACGTATAACTCGGATTGTTCATCGAAATGGTATTTTAAATATATCCTCAATAGGTTTTCAGAACCTTACAATACTATACAGTGTTTCCTTTTATAACAATATCATGTATTGACTGAGTCACAACTTCTAGGAATGTCTGTAAATATCATAGCAAAAAGTTTGAATTTCTTGTTCTTCTTCTTTTAGCTGGTTCTTTTTTATTACATGATAACTCAAAATCCAAAACAATGATGTCAGTCCATTTCACTGAAATGACGTAGTTTCAAACGGAGTATCCGATTTAATAAATAATATTAACTAGTAGTAATTAAATAAATAATAATTAAACTGCAAACGATGTTATCATTATACCTTGAAGTTATCTTTGTTACAGAAATATGGTGTTCCTTTAAAAAGCTTAAGTACAGGGTGAAACAGGAATTACCAGCCAATAATATATAAACAATAAATATTACAGTTGGAACCTCATTGTATTTAGAACTTGATTATAAATACAACTTTACTATATCTATTGAAACACTGCATTAGAAAAAACATGCTAACAAGTAAAGAAAAAACTTTTCAAAAAGGAAGTAAATGTCGGGATGGCTAATTTCAATCCTTCCAAAACAATGCAAACAAGATAGAAGTGATGGCATTTGCGTCGTTCCAAGTAATAGCACAGGCTAGAATTAACATATAGCAATATATATATATGTGTGTGTGTGTGTGTGTGTAACACTATTTAATCACGGTTGATTTTAATTTAACCTATTTTTATCTGTTAACATTCTACTGCACTGTGTGCCTGTGGTATTATGTGGGGAAGATGCAAATACCATCCCTAACATCTTGTTTACATTGTTTTTGGAGGATTGATATTTGCCATCCCTACATTTACTTCCTTTTTTGATTTTTATTTACTTGTACAAAGATACAGCCTGGTGGCTCGCATGATAATCGTCATTTTATAGTCTAGCAACCATTGTAGTGCCACACTTAACTGCTCTTGTATAACACTTAACAGATTAAGGATAATTATGTCGTTAGACGTTGCCTGTGCGATGTGTGAACACTAATTGTTTGAAAAGAAGACAGTGAGATAATTAGACTCCGTATTTCAGAGTTATACAAGTACCTAGATATTGTTAAACACAAAGCTCACAGCAACGCTCCAATATTTTATTTAGATCTTAAACTCTCCCATTCCTCAGTTGTTGTGGTCTAAAATTATCTTGCCTATTTTAAAATTTAATAATTAACTAACTAAGGAAATACAACATATTTTATTGACATGTCAGTAGACCCCCTAAATGTGCACCATTGGCTCTAAGCACGTCTAACCGATATTCGATTTCAGTCCATGTTCACAGTTACAGTGGCAATGACACTCGTTATCCTGCTCTTTAGCTCCGGTATGTTTGCTAGAGGTG
Source organism: Limulus polyphemus (assembly GCF_000517525.1). Taxonomy (NCBI): domain Eukaryota; kingdom Metazoa; phylum Arthropoda; class Merostomata; order Xiphosura; family Limulidae; genus Limulus; species Limulus polyphemus. The sequence goes on along the minus strand of NW_013666099.1, from coordinate 16,772 downwards.
TGCGATACATGATATCCTTAAGATACCCTATTACTTCTTTCCTGTATTGGCGTCTGAACCACAGACACGGACTTGGTCTCTGAAAGCCAAACGACGCATTGAGTCATTTCTTGCACGGTTGTCATCCTACGGGGTAACACTACTCACTAGAGTGATAAAAACAAAAAGAAAAACACAACAATAAAAACTGTTTGAGATACTGAAAATTTGTTTTCTCTTAGTTATTTAATTGTTAAATTTTAAAATAGGAAAGTTAACTTGGACCACCCTGTATTACTGGGAGAAGTTAGTCTGGTTTGTGTTGTGTGTTGTGAGTATTATTAAGCACAATACGTCTGAATTGTTGTTCTTGATTACAATCTGCCCGGAATGTATTATTGCTATAGTGTTAATACATACAATCCATCTATCTTGTATTGTTGTTATGTACAATCTGTCCGGGATGTATTATTGCTGTAGTGTTAATACATACAATCCGTCTAACTTGTATTGTTGTTATGTACAATCTGCCCGGGATGTATTATTGCTATAGTGTTAATACATACAATCCGTCTAACTTGTATTGTTATTATGTACAATCTGCCCGGGATGTATTATTGCTATAGTGTTAATACATACAATCCGTCTAACTTGTATTGTTAATATGTACAATCTGCCCGGGATGTATTATTGCTATAGTGTTAATACATACAATCCGTCTAACTTGTATTGTTAATATGTACAATCTGCCCACGAAAGACGGCTAATGTTAAATAGATGTTTTAATGTTCACAACGTCTCGGGCTGGGACGCCCTTCCTCTTGTGATATATTAGTACGTAAAATTCATTTTTAATATTTTACTATGTACAGTCCGTTCGAGACGTGTTGTTGCTGTTTCTTATTGCTTGTAAATCCATGAGTTGTATTGCTGTTTATGGCGAAACGTATCAAACAACATAAGTGAAATATAATAGGATGTTTAAACAAACAGTTATATAAAGCCCATTTGAGTGCCAATACGTACTGTTCACGTAAATGTACTTATGTGAGCCGAAATAGCTCAGAAGTGTTGACTACGCATGTGGAAAAACACCAGAGGCATAACTTTTTAGAAGAAAATCGGCCGTATCCTTTGAAAACGTATACTAGATATACTCCTGCAGGGTCCACAAAAGTGTTTTATTTCAAGAGTAAATAAAACCAAACTTAAGAGTAGCAAGTATTTTCATTTCTTGCTTTTGAAGTTCTTATGTTATCTTGTGTTGTACTGTTTTACTGACGTCACGACAGTACAAATTGCAAATGTGACGTCATTTTAGTGTCTACTGACTGACTGACAGACAACACACTATGAGTGGTTGAAACAGGTTACCCCTCCAGATGGATTTCGGCGCCTCCTTTCGGGGAAATAACTTGTTGTAAAAGGCTCAAAGCTTTTAGTATTTAAAGTTTAAATAAAATATAGGTTATGATAGGCCTTCAGTTTGTTTATTTATATATACATACTGCATGTAAACTTTAAATTGGTTAAACATTACCTTTCCCAAGGTAGTACTGGTTCATAAAACCGATGGTAATTAATTATAATCAGGTTATTTCGTTCTGACGTTATATGGGATTCCAGCAAAAGAGTTAAATTCCTTCTCCACGCTGGTATACAACATGTGAAGTCTTAAAAGAAACGTTATTTACATCAATCACTTTTCATCGCAACACTTGATATTGTAAGTTTCTAAAATGAGAGGGGGTCGTTTTCTCTAGGTGCTTACGTGTTATAAAGAAGTGTGTGTGACTGTGAATTAGTTTTGTCATAATCAGATGATTCAGATTTACAGCTGTGTTTTACCTACAAGTCGGTCAGGGTGATTTTAAAGCACATGAGAAAAAGTGTTTATTTTCACTCGAAATTTTGTTCTTGTCTTGTTCCTGTTTCACCGAACAATTTATCATTCGTATCTTGAAGTCGTCAAATTGATATGAACTGGTTACTATTTTTGGGATAGATCTTTACTTTTTACATTGTTCTTCGTCAGATGTTTTGTGAAGGGAAGATAATGCATTTTTTTTTCTGTTTTGTGTAAAATGATTCTGTTGGCTAAGATACGAATGTAATATTGCAAGATTTGATATTTATTGATCTACAATACAAATCATATTATAATTCCAAGAAGAAAATCTTTTGTTATAAAAAAAAAAATAGAAAGAAGATAACGTTTCAGAAGACCGTGTCTTAGTTTTGTGTGTGTGTGTGTGTGTTACTCTCTAATATTCAGGCATGGCGCATGAACCTCCACGTTTTTAAGCTTCGTTAAAAGTTCTGTCGTACCGATGAAGCACAGACCATGTCTCCCCTCTTCCGTATGTGTGTGTTTATATATATATATATATATATATATATATACACTACACTACACACACACACACACACACACACACACACAC